>NW_010429990.1:6719-7340 GCF_000710305.1 Buceros rhinoceros silvestris
ACTGCTGCCATAAAAAAAGGTGGGATGCATTTTCACACGATTGGATTTTCCCAAGGAACTGGAAGCACAGTCCACGTGGCAGGGTGAATTAGTGCTGCAAGAGGGCTTGTGCAGGTGGGCAAACACTTCTGTCATTTAAAGTACACTTGAAATTATGCAGAAGACAGTAATTGCTCTTTCTTTTTCCTAGTAAAAGGACAAGGTACTGTTTAGTAGCTGGTAGGTCTTGGAATAGCTCTCCTGTGTGTGTGACTCCCCCACCCACACCCCAGTGCTACGTATGCCATAAACAAAGGAAGGTCTTGACCAACAAGAGTCACCAGAATCGTAGCTGTGACCACCATGTCCGTGCAGCTCTTTGTAAGGACCCTCTTAAGGCAGAAAGGTACTTTACAGAATATATGGAACGTGCTGCACGCTCATTACGGGGCCACTACCTGCACTGTAACAGTGACCTTAGCTGTGAGCCAAATGCTGAACGCTCTTCTTTTCCTGAACGACAGGATGGGGACGTTCCAGTCACTGCACTGACCAGATATAGTGGCTGGATATACACAGTGAGTGTATACTATAGCACACAGGCACTACACTAGTGACTACGTACTCACGGCTACCGCTGCC
>NW_010429990.1:7506-9269 GCF_000710305.1 Buceros rhinoceros silvestris
CGGGCACACCACTGTGTACTCCGTACCCACGCCTCCCGCTGCCGTTATGTGGAAGTCCAGGGAACTGCCTCTGGGAATGAAGAACGAGGCACCGCTCGCAGCACAGCAAAACTGAAAAACAAAGTTCCGGGAGACTCATCCCTAGCAGATCCTTCTCGGAGATTACAGCTGAAATAACAGCAACAACTGGTAAACAGGCATTAATCAAGCTACCAGATTTCTCCTAGGGAGAGTAATTAGCTACTCTGGCAGCTCCCAGTCCGCTCTGGAGCGGTGATTGGCTGGTAGGAAATTTTCATGGCAGAGCTATGAATGTACACACCCGCACACAGATCCTGAGCAGATTATAAATTAGCTTCGCCATGGAGGCTTCGGTGCACAAAGGCGGCTTTCAGAAAGGGAAGTGCTCCACACAAAGCCACTTAGCGTGATGCCCCAGCTCCTGGATGGCAACGGGACGTTTTCCATTTATTTTTGTGAAGGTAGGATTTTACCTTCAGTCCTACCCACCACCAGCTTAATCTATTGAACATCTGCCAGATCCAAGTAGCAGAAGATGGGCAGGTTGTTTCCCTCCCTCCCCCCCAACAAAAACTGTATTTTTAATGGGTTCTGCTAAAGCCTGAATTAACCTGACAACAGATACTCTTGGGTATCTGCACCTGAAACAAGGGCTAGCTCTAATTCTTGGGTCCATCTGCAGCCCACCCGTAACACGGGGGAAAACTCAAGGGATTACACTTCCTCCACACGTGAAGTCACTCACAGATGCCCTCACTGGACTAACCCCTCGGTTCACCCCATCCTAAAGCATGTTCCTGTGCTAAACCACAACAGAAGAATTCGTTTGATGCAGTGGACCGGCAGCCTGGGACAAAGTAACTGCAGAAGCAGCAGAAGGAGGAAGGGAAAAAGAATAAAAAGACAAATATTTACCTTCTGTGGGGCACATGCACAAAGACTAACACTTCTCAAAAGCAAGCAGTATGCTGAGTGCCCAGTTTAAAGTTGACAAAAGAGGTCAGATTTCCAGATGCTGAGCTCTGTCAGACTCCTTGGGAATTCTGCAGCTGGGATCTGAAAAGTGAGGAATTCAAAATCACTAGTCGCCCAACAGAAATGTTGGCCAATATCAAAGAATTTTCAAACCTCCAGCTGGGCTTATTTTTGATTTTTATTTTAATTTTATTTTAAAACTGTTCTATTTCAGTTCAAGTGTTCCTCTCCTCACTTCTTGATCTCCTCCTCTCTTGACTTCTTTTGTTAAAGGAAAATATAGATAAACAGCTCATTTCATACGCAAGAAAACACAGGCTGTTCAGTGTCTTCAGCGACTTTTACACGTTTCTGTCTTCCTTTTGCCACTGCTGATGTTTAAGCGCTGGTGTGAGCAACCCATGTAGCGGGAGAAGGAGGTGCCTAAAACATAATCCACATCTCCAACGCCTGTGAGAGGTTACAGAGATGACACAGAACTGTACGGAGGTGCCTGCTGTCGTAGAGCGCCAGTGATGTGCAGAATGCTGTTCCCCAGCTATAACTCCGATGTATCAAAGCGTTTATAACTCAATTTCCCAAACCCAAGGCCATACACGTCTTCCACCTCTCTTGTAGTCAGCAGCTTCTGCGTGTACGTGAATCAGAGAGCAGAGCTGAAGTCGAAGGTCTGAGAACTGCAAAACAGAGCTCTTCAAGGACACTAAATCTTTGGAAGAGTGACTCCTGACTGGAAAACCCAGCGGAGAATGGAGTCTGTGTTCAGC
>NW_010429990.1:9424-22864 GCF_000710305.1 Buceros rhinoceros silvestris
GAAGCGGAGGAAATTGTCTGCGTTAGTATTTACAGAAACTATTTTGTGCGTCTGAGCTTTCAATTAAGTAGGCTGGAGGAAGAGTCAGGTTAAGCGCCAGTTTCATTAGATTATTTCCCTTTTGTTGACCTTATACATTACCTTAAGGGTATATATAATTTGTATTTTTCATTTACAATAGAAACTAAAACAATAAAACAAGCTTTAGCTACTTCCTTGTGAAAAGCAAACACTGTGCAGCCAGCCCTGCCTTCTTCAATATTTGTAAACCCTGGTGAGTACCTGACACCGCAGATGTGATAACCTACGCTTTTTCCGAAACAACGCGCATATCCCCTGCGAAACAGAAGAGGGGCTTTCTGGGGTGTGTCAGAATCACTAGGAGGACCCACTGCTCCTGATTTGGAGATGAGGGCTTGTGGCACAATGTTGTGCTGTGCGAGTGGCCCCGATTTAGCCGTGCGTGAGCCGGGTGAGGTACCAGCCGTGCCTCGCCGCGTTAAAGGGCACTGTACCAGATGTGCAGAAGCTGCACCGGTTTCTGCTGGGCTCCTCTGGCTATTCCGCTTCTCCAGGCATTAATGGCATGTTTGTTCATTTTAGAATTCTCCCTTTCTGGCTTCTTGAGTATCGTTCATTTGCTGTATAGAGGCACAACTTAAACAGAGGGACGGCGAGCATCTCACTTTTTCTCTGTCTAACCTCTCCTACAGCATCAAGATTGGGACATTTACTGGGAATTGGTCAATATGTGCAGGAACTGCCCCAGGGAGAACCCCAAATTCTGGTTTCCTGCTTCCATTAGCCTTTAGGCTGTTACCTCAAAGTACAGATCACTGGTTACTGCCCCATCCGACATGTTTGCACAAGAGTGACTTGGCCACAGAACGATTCTAAGTGCGACGTTTGAGGTGAGGGGCAATTTCAGTTGCATGTTTCTATTACTGCTGAGGCTACATTCATTTGGGGAGTCAGTATCCTTTGTCAGATCAGCTGGCAGAGTTGCAAAAAACGCCTGATGTATGCGAAACTAAACAAGTTAGGAGCCTTTTTGCTCATCCTCAGCAGGATTTGTGTCACTCTGCGACCCCAGTTTACTCTGGCTGGTGGCTTTGGGTTTCTTTCTGGCTGCATAAGATAAGAGCTTAACTTGTTTGCACATTAACTTGTCCACATGAAACAGACCATTTTAAAATCAGAGAGGAAAAATCATGGGAACAGCGGATACCCTATCCTTTAAATTTCTCATGGGAAAACAAATAGCACTTTATTTTATATTACTTCATCAGGAAGCAGCAAAAGAGGGTGAAAACTCGAGGGCTTTGCTAGTAGGGCTGCTGGCTATAACACTACCGATAACAAGCCACATCTGCTGATGATGCTGTTTGGAGCGCTCCCCCTTTCACCTCTCGCTCCCCTCCACACTCCCGTATCCGTAATTAGCTGTGGCATCCGCAACAACCACGATCTCCCAGGTCTACCTTCTTCCCAGGGCTTTCAGCAGCAGGATCCACTTAAGGGCTTCAGACCAAGTAATGAAGGAAATTCGTCCTGTCCAGAAAATAGCTAACTGATAATTACTAGGCACAGGGAAGGGAAGAGAGAGGTGGGAGAAAATGCAAAGGCAAACACTCAACAAAGAAAGAATAGCCCAAGTCTGGCATCTCCATGAGAGCACAGAAGGAGGTTGTTGGGTCAATGATACCCACGTCACACCGACATGCTTGCCACCCAAAAAGCCACAGCTTGTGCTTAATGCCTCATCTATCATCGCGTAAGATGTGCTGTTAACTTGCAAGGAGTGAGTAAGAACAACTCCTACACGTGCACGCACCCCCACGCAGGCACACTTGAAAGGCAGGAGCATCCCTTCCCCAGAACTGCCCTGGAGGTGCTTCTTTCTAAAGAACCGCACCACGGGACACGTGGCCGTCCCTGCCGCTGCTGCCCATGCCCAGGGGCTTCGTAGGGTACAGCTCTTAAAGGATACAGCTCGTAGCCACACACGTGCCTCTCATTAATCCATAGAGCGAAGAGGAAACAAATGCAAGCGACAAAGCACAACAAGCAACCTAAATGCATACACGGAGCTCTTGCTACACCAGGGTACCTCCACACAAATCTTGCCTGACCCAAGCTTTGGGAAGCCCAACAGAGGCTGAAGGAGCTGCTCCACTTCCTCAGATCACCCCCTGCCAGATGCGTGGGCTTTGGCGCAATAGGCTTGGCCACTGCCAAGCACTAATGGGAAAAATCACAGGGGCTTTCCAGTACTTCATGATGAACAGTCTTCATATTCCCACCGTAGCCAGACAACAGTCCCTTTGGAACCGTGGCAGATAGGCAGAGGCCTCAGTAGCAGCACCGGGCTCTGCTACAGCAGCAGACGACTGGAAACACGCTCTGCCCCACTCGTGCAGCAGAATCAGTCAGGTTGGGACGTAATCTCACGACCGACTTCACTGTTTTGAGCCAACATCCCCGACTCAGTGCCACGCAAAGGGAAGGGGTGCCAGTGACCGGAGAGCGGGACCATATTTCCTTTGAGGACTCAGTCCTTCCCCTACGAGGTCCATCAATCTGACGTTACTCTTCTGTCCTGTGACTGGTACGCGTTGAAACGTCAGTGCTCGCTGTTAGCATCATTGTGTTTCTCAGCAGAAGGCCGCTTACAGACATGACAGTGATTCCATCTCCTTGTACGTGAAACAAACATCGCCGTCTTGCTCGATAGGCTTGCATTTTTCAGTCAGAAAAAAAAAAATTAAAGGAGACTGTGTATTAGAAGGGCATTAGCTGAGCCTTCCCACTCGAGACTGACAGAAAAGCCCTGAGAATACAAAGGACAACACAAGGCAAACATCTGTTCAAATAAAGGGAGTTAGAGAACTGCCTTGTGTTGCACTGAAGCAATATTCCACCTATAAAAATTAACCATCGTGTTTCTCCCCACGCGTTATACCCTATTCAGTTCTCCTTAGGATTATGTTTACTGGAAAGTTTTGCTTGTGTCATTTCTTTTCAGAGCAAGCTAATTTGTGGTTCCATGTAGCTTAATCACATTTTCTCCAGCCTCCTATTGACAATACTAGCCTGGGACAAATAAAAAGCCATCATTCAAAGGAATAACATACCTTCTGAACACAAGCTGACACAGGCGAGCAGGCTAGAGCTCCGACGGCCCCAAACCGGCTCCATTAAGAGATGACATTTTTAACAATCGCTCTGTCGGACCCCACGGGGAATAATGGGTCCTCATCACGGCAGGAATTAGCACACGCGACAGGTGATTATGTCCTGGAAATGTGCCGGTGCCAGCTGTGTGGCTGCACGTTATTTGCAATCTCTGTAATTGCGGCTTTCCAAAACCATTTTTATTTGGAAAGCCAGTATGGAAGGACAAAAAAAACCCCCTTCCACCATTTGTTCAGGGAAGAGAGAAATCAGCATATCAAAGCCCAACAGTGGTGCCCTGTTTGCTGAGTTGCTGGCTTAGACTCCCTGATTCTAACAACCCCCCGGACCCTAATGTAATCACTGCTCCATGCTTCCCCCTTTCCTCGTAGCGCGGTTACAGTTCCTGCTTACAAATGGGCCAGCAAGCATCTGCTCCATGCCTGCGACGGCGACTCCTTCCGCGACACCGCGAGGGCTGGGCAGCCGAGGCTGTTCTCCAGGGTCGCTCAGGCAGTGAGCAGGCAGTTTTCTGTGTGTCTGGGGGCCGAACCAAGCAGGAGACAGAGCAACGAGCCATCTCAAGTTGCTCCCCAATGTGTCTGTTTGCCATTGTGCACGCTTGTAAACACGCCGGCTCTAGAAGGAGCCTGGCTAACTGCCGGAGCCCACAGCCACCAGCTCCGGACCCTGGTTGGGTCACTACTTTTGTCACACCTAGTCACTGCTCGATCCAAACCGCCCGTGGAGGGAGGACACGAATTTCCTTTGCTCTGTACCGAGCAGAGCAAACTCGTGGTTGCTACCTGAATAATAATAATTCTTTTACCCTGTTCTTCTTGCCGCAGGAAAATTCTAGTCCTTGAATTTCTTTCCTCAGATCACATCTGAATACAGATTTAGAAATTAGTGGGAGAGGGTTATTCTGCCCCCCAAAATTACAAAACCTGCCTGCCCGTTATGCAAGTGATGGATTACTAAGGCAGCAATGTGGGTAGTTATATTCCTGGTGGAATAGATAATCTGGGCGTGAATCACCTTTCCTCCAGTTCTGCATATTCAGAGCGAGTACTTTTAAATCTGACATCCACGATTTCTGAAACCACCAGAGGAAAAAAAAGTATATAAAAAGAAGTCGCATGAGAACGGAAGGAAGTTTTCAGAGCTTTCCTAGGATTTTTAGTTGCCAGGGTAACCATTTTACTCAGTAATCAATATGTTTGGCATGTTTCTATTGCTTTGTGAGCACTCCCACAGACAACACTGAAAGGTGTTTGGGGAAAACACTGGAAGTGAAGACAACTACAGACTTTGACAAAAACCGCTTCAAATATGAGAAAAGGAAATAAATATCCCCCAAATAGTCTCAGGCTGTATCAGATTTTCCAGAGAAGTAGGGGAGTAATTTTCTTTAATAGGTTTGCAGGATTTGAGAGGATCCTTTGGAGTATATGAGTTTCAGTACGACATCTGCCAAGCTGAAGAAAAACTAGTTTAGTTTTTTCCCGTGTTAAACGTATCGCATCGTGCCAATTATTTTGTGGCAATCAGCGCAGCACTGCCTTGAAGTGAGCAACTGCTAAGTTTAAAAATGCGCATAGCAAGCCCACCACCGAGCTACCTCAGCAGAATACCTGAGCGATGTTACGTATCTAAATGGATTTTAATTAAGACATTGTAAATATTAGGCACTGATTCAAAGTGCATTATTAAGAAATTTAGGAATATCCCTACTTAATATTCATGGAGTGGTCTCCACCTGAGCTGTTCAGAGTGGTTTTATAAATGCAGGTAAGTATTATTCTTATCTGAAAGGCAGACTTCTACTGGCAAAAAGCGGTAAAACTATTTCCTCAAAG
This sequence comes from Buceros rhinoceros silvestris, assembly GCF_000710305.1. Classification (NCBI taxonomy): domain Eukaryota; kingdom Metazoa; phylum Chordata; class Aves; order Bucerotiformes; family Bucerotidae; genus Buceros; species Buceros rhinoceros. Next base: position 14,458 of record NW_010429990.1, read on the forward strand.
CTTTCCCAGCAAAGCAGGACACAACTTGTTGCTACAATCTCCTTTGTAGACATTTCCATTGTTCCTACGTCTGCAGTTACGTGGAGCAGAGGCTTATGACCCGAACCCTCTTACTCATCTCCTCCTGCCCCATTTCTTTTCCTTCTGGGGCTGCTGCATCACAAGGACTGCGCCAGCTCTCTGTGCTGAAGTTGACCTAGGTCGAGGAGGCTGCATGACCTAAAGCCCCACGTTTCAGAAGGAAAAACAGTAAGAGAGCTTTAATACTCTCGTCATTTTTCAGAGCCTCGTCCTGCCCCCATGTTCTGAACAGCTCTTATACCCATGAGACATCAAAACGTTAGGAGAACTATTTATTCAGTTCAGCCTATTTTTTCTTGCAGCATTTTTCAAGCAGAGAGTCTTCAAAAACTTCACAGCTCAAGATAAAATTAGAAACGGCTTAAAAGAGCTCGCTGCAGAGATGGCGAGATTGCCAAAGACATGAGGAGATGTGGCAGAACAGAAAAGGAAGGCGCTTTGATCTAAAGGAGCGCCTGTACGGATGGACATTTCCCATAGCTACGCGGCAAAGAGAAGGGGGAAAATTCTGGCTGTCGATAAACGGAGTGGGCTATTAATTCTACCCGTTGGCATTTACTTAGTTCCTAATTTCCTTAGTTCCTAGGGACTTCCTTTGGTTCTGGGTGGTACAGCGCAGATTTTGTGGTGCCTGGAGACACTCCATGTGAAAATTCCTCTGTACAATCAGTTCTTACTGAACCAATAGGAATTTTCGTTCTCTGAAAAATAACCAGAGGCCCTGGTGGTGAATTTAGTGCTCCCAGAAGGTGACAGAGGCCTCTGCCACTGATCATGCCCCCGGAGACTGGTGGAGTGGCAAAGGCTGTTCCCCTCCTGCAAAAACTCTGAGATACCCACGTCAGGTGTTTGCTTCATCTGAGGCACTCGTCTTCCTACATCTTATGTTATCTGTAAGTAACAACTACTACTGGTTTTGTCTTCTGTTACAATTAATGACTCCTCCTGTGGCCGCATCGGTGGGACCAAGAGCTCAGGAACCATCACCTGAGGAAAAACAAGCCTGCAGAGCGCAAGGCTGTTACGCCAGTACCTGCCGTTTCTGATAAAGAAAAGGGAAACGTTATGTTTGCAAACAGAACTGTAAAGGCTTCCCATCTCTGCTCAGAAAAAAGGACGGACAGCCATCCTTTGATGGATGATCTGTGGCTTTGATGAAGCCACAGACGATGGTCTCAGTCTGCTCCCTCCCTCCAGGCAGGTCCAAACCGCAGCTCCTGGAGTCGCCCTGCACCCAGCACGTACCCAGCTACGTGAAGTGATGGGTAGTAACGGGGATGTGACACGGTCTGCTCCCAAATACCCTGCTCAGGACTCCGCTGAGACGCTCGGCAATTCGTCTGTGCTGACGCCTCTGCTGCGACAGCCAGCGCACCCGCAGCACACAGCTAGTTTCAGAGTTGGGCTGGATCCACTCATGGCCCTCCGGATGTCTAATTTCCCTGCTGCATCACGTGCTTGTCTAAACTACATATTAATTATTTAAAAAAACCTTATTAGGCGAGGGTTAGAATTGAGAACATATACCGGTATGTTAAGGTAATAAAACCTTGCGGGGGTATTATAATTATTCCATAAAGAAATACGACAATCCCAATGACTTGAGATGAAGCATGAAAGAAATTAAATTAGGTTAGAGATAGGAAGAATGTCTCCATATACGCTATGCAAGGCTCTCTAGTGAGATCTTAAGAATTAAAAAAAAAAACCAAAAAAACCAGTTTAAACTGAAATATCTTTTTCATAAGCAAGCGCTCACTGCTTTATGTTCCTGTTTAGCTGAAGTGCAGCAGACTGGCTGGGGATGGGCTGGACTGACTTTGCATTGCTGACTGCAGAGGCTGGGTCAGCTCTATCTCGGTTTGCAGTGCTCTTCAGCCAGGCTGCAACGCACTGGAAGCTCCGGTGAAGACAGCTTTTGTTTGGATGAAGCCTTCCCAGACTGCTAAGAGCGTGCTCTGCTCGCTCCCTTCTCTTAGAAGAAATTTCATTGCTCACACTCGACAGCGTTCTGTTGTCTGCAGATGTTTCTTAATTGGTTTTGGTTTCAACGACACCCGTATGAGACCTACAAAATTAAAAATAAAATGAAATTTGATTAAATGTTATGGGAAAAGAGATTTCATGAGTAAAGCACGGAAAAAATAAATAAGTCACAGTGGGATGTAAAACGGCTGGATTATTACGGTGCACTTTCATTTCCATACTGCACTTGAATTCAGCAGTAGTGTGACACACCGACTGCACAGCCCCGATAATCACATCAAACTCAATCAGACTTCACGGGCTCCAACCTTTCCAAAGGAAGATTGCAACCGTGAGCGATCTGGTTACCCACGCACCCGCAAAGCAGCCTGGAGGTACGCCAGAGGTGCACAAATGTCACCAGGCGCCTGTGGTGATCGCCACGAGGCTGGAGTTAGGGGCCAGGTGGGACGCCAGCGTCACGCAGAAGAACCCTGTGCAGGAAGATGAAGGGAGGTCACTAAATCAAAATAACTCTCTGCTGTGGGTGTGTTTCTGCGGCACCTGCGCCTGAGGCAACAAACAGCGTGTTCGTCTGGAGGAGGAGGGACGGGACAACACCAACCCGGTTCTGACGTTGTGTGCAGGTACTGGGCAGCTATTAGCTCAGGTTCAGCTGAGCTCAGAAACCTGCTCAGTTGTAGCCACAGTTCAGCATCCCGACGGATTCTGTGTGGGGTATAATTTTGCTCGTTCTTCAATCACTTTTCTTCTCAGAACGAGGCATCCAGTGGACTCCCTGTTTCGTGTGATGTATTACATCACATATCTTGTTCTTTATTACATCATACCGTATCACGCAGCGCATTGCAGAGGAAGGGGACTCATGCTGACTACCCTTCTGATACTGGTTTAACTTCCTAGGTCAATCATAACGCGGCAGGGGGGTGAGGGGTTTTACTTGTGTGTTCAGCGCTTAATGCTGTGGGTACCGTGATTTTGCTACGAGCTGAGTCTGGGCTGCGGCACTCAAGGCAGGCAGAGCAGGGGAAGGCAGGCAGGGGCAGAAGGCAGCAGGAGAGGGTGGTTGTGGAGCCCAGCTGGGCTGCTCAGGGACAGATGCTGCAGCAGGGAGCCAGGCTGGAGGCTCCTGAGCAGGACAGTGCAGCAAAGATGCAGCCAGACCTCAGAGGTGATGGAAAAAGAGGCTCTCCCAGGGAGAGACACTGTGTAAAGTTTCTTGCAATTAGAAAGCCACTAAAAGTTTCTGGCCCGTGAGCAGGACTGGAGGAAAGGACCTACCCTGAAGAACAGGGGGCTGGGGCCATGGGGAGGAAAAGATTTGTTTACCAGCCTTTTTTTGTTTTCTAACCTGTTTCAGATGCAGCTGATTCGGGTTTCCTTGGCTGCAGCCGTGACTTTAACCTGTCTTTCAGTGAAATGGAGCTGCAGAGAGAGAAAGTTTTCACATGTGCATGAGAAGGAAAAGGTCTAAGCAGATCTACCTCAAAGCTCTGCCTCACGCTGGGTCACGTCGTGTTAGCTTTCCCCCTTTTTCACGTGTAATTCAAGGCTCCTCTGTTATGCTGTGCTTGAACGAAGCAGATGAGATCCAGGCAGGCTTTCGGCACGAAAGCAGCCCACTGCTCCAGAGACCAGCATCAGTCTTGGCACCGTCCTCCTTTCTTGTTCACGTGTAATTCAAGGCTCCTCTGTTATGCTGTGCTTGAACGAAGCAGATGAGATCCAGGCAGGCTTTCGGCACGAAAGCAGCCCACTGCTCCAGAGACCAGCATCAGTCTTGGCACCGTCCTCCTTTCTCCCTCAGCTCCCTGCTGAGGGCCCTCGAATAGAGAGAAAATCCCTGCAAGAAATCGGTCGCCCCTTGGTTACATTATTTATTCTGATGCAGACACAGACGAGGATTCTCGATGTATCCAGGCTTTCCGGTGCAATTAATGTGTGGCGCTAGGGATGTCATCCAAAAAGTTTACTTCAGTCTTAGCCCAAGCTATTCACTGATCGATGAGCTTCATTTTCCTCAGCCCAGAGGCAGCTGCCAGCTCACCCACTAGAGCTATCTGCCGATTTTTCTTCTTTCTCTTCACATCAAAGCTCTGAACCGGTTTCTTTTCTGTAACTCATACAGTTTAATTTTTTCTTTCTCCCTCCTTGCCCCTTCCTGAGATCAGCTTCAGTCTGGTTCGCAAAATCCATACAGATCCTTCACGATTTTTCGGTCACAAGTGCTAGTACTACAGATGCAGTCTGTTCTCTCGGACATTTTAATAATCATCATCTAGAGGAGTAGTTGCGTTTTTTTTACAGTACCTCTCCCCACCTTCTCGTCACACGTAAACATCAGAGCTGCTGCTGGAGTTAACCTGTCTTCTTCCTCCTGCTCTTCCCTTGATTTGAATTTTTTGATCCATCTAAGCCAAGCCGGCTGTTTGTTTGCCATTGCTGTTAGTCAGGTGTGGGCTGGTGCTCAGAGCTCTGATGAAAGCTGAGCTTTAGGTGATGCACCTTCAGATGTCAGGTTATTGCAGCCACCGATCAAAATACACACTAAATAACAAGCACGACTCTCCCTGGTGCTGGATACAGTAGCAGCGCTTGCCCCCGTCTGCTCTGCCCTCAGCCAATTCCACGACCCTTTTCATCTCTGTCCCGCAAGCTTCATTCTGGTCAGGTGGCACCTCACGTCGACGTGCTAATGAGCTCGCGGCTCGCACAATGCCACATATGTCGCTAATCGAAATGCTAAGTGTGCATGCAAAGTACGGCTGGAAAAATGGACCCATTATCGTGGAGAGAATCAGGAATGTGCAGATGGCGACTCAGTCCCCGGCCCGCTCTCGGCGAGGTGACCCCTGCTCTGTTGTGCCACGAGGGCCCATTATCCCGGCTAACAATGCTGATACAGCCAGAGTCCTTTCATGCATATGTAACATCAGAGATATCTCCCCCCGCGTGTATCAATATCCCTGACTCCCCCGTTTCAGAGGTCACCGTGGCTCAGAGAACAGCATTTTTTGTTTACACAGCATGACTGAAATTTGGCCTGTGCTCCCACAGCATTATAACCTCGTGGGGTTTAGTGTGTTTTCCGTGTGTTGTTTCAGAGATTGCCACGATACCGGGCTTGGTATGAAGCTCCTGCATGTTCGCAAGACACAGCGCTCTTGAGATCACACGGGCTTTTCTCATTAATGCCACTATGCATTTCTGAGACTTGCCAGCGTGCAATTCCTTCTCCAGCTGAGCTGAAAAGCAGAAGGGCTTGGAGCATCTCATCAAATTCTCATGTAAGAAATATGGGGTTTTTTCTTTTTTTTTGATTTCCCATCTTTCCATCCCATCCTTCTGCAGTGATTTCCCCTGCAGCATCCTTGCCTTTCCGGTTTCCATGCTGCCCTCCTGCTGCAGGTGGGTACTATCACCAACGTACAAGCGCTCTCTCTTTCAAGCCCTTCTGACTTCAGTATTGTGGCTACATTTTACCAGCCAGACATTTCTTTGTCCTCAAGCTTTTATGGTATTTAAGCCTCCCACTCTGTTTTCTTCACCTAATCCTCACCTCTTGTGTCTGTGAGCATGCTAAGTCTGCCTTCTCTCCCTTACCACATATCATCTTGTTTCAGGCACCATCTCAACTTCCTCTGCCCCAAATCCATTCTTCTTCTCATCTTGACACTCTCAGGCCCTGAGCCCCCATTTTCTTCACAGTCCAGCAGCTCCAGTCAGAGCTGGAAAGAAGATGATGTACCTTCTGCCTCTGGTCTTGCGACCTTTCTCCAAACAAAAGCAAGACCCAGAAAAACACTTTTGTTGCATGGGAGCTTCCCAGAGCTGCCCTGCCCTTCTCTAGCCTCCTGGTATCATCTTCTCATCTTGTAACACGTGTCATTTGCGCTCTTCAGCCCCCCTGCATTATAACTATTTCCTCTCCTCCTGTCTTCAGCACAAACAGAAAATCTTATGCCCTTTCCTCAGTTCATGAGCACCCATCCCCACATATTCCCATCGCAAAGACCAGGCTAGTTCTGGCCGTAGCTTGGAGAGCTCTTCACACCAGCACAGCTTCTCCTGTCAGGGGGAGCGGGGCAGATGCTGCTCAAGAGCACGTTAACTCCTGGTGACCCCGTGCTGGTGAAGACCCGCCTCTCTGTTCGCACACACACCAGATATACCTTCCTCTGCGCTGCCTGTGCTGGTGGGCATGGGGAAAGAACCAGGAGAGCGTGTCTGATTTAATGCAAATTTAGTGCATATTCCCTGTAATAGTGAGATTGCAGGTACAGGCATTCTAACCATTATGTTATAGGAAAATTGTATTTCCATATTTTCCCAGATGAAACATCATTCAGATTCCATCTCTTTTTTTCCCCCCCAGAAAGGTCTGGAGGAGAATAATTTCGATAATCTACTTTCAATTACTAAAATTGCACAACCATAAAAACCCCACTAAGATAAAAAAAATTCTGGAAACTATTACAGAGCCTCAGAAACGAAGCCTTAAATTGCTGTGTTACATTCATTACCTAGCTCGGTAGGCTCTCAATGGTTTATTATCTTTTTGAACTCAATAAAGAGTGCATCCCTCAAAGGGCAGAAAAATCTTCATACCATTATTTTATTGTTTATCAAGTTAATGTAAAATCATTTCATAACGAATACGATTTCGGTTTTCAGAGTTTTTTCTGTTTTTAAAGCAATTTTCTGGGAAAATAAATGGTGGTGAAATCGAAAAGCTCTACTCTTTAACAGCTTCGTTTTACACTATTATTTGGTTGTTTTCTTCCCTAGCGAGGTACTGACCTACAGAAATACTACAGTCACAAGCACCTTTAATTCAGATGTTCCTATCTGCTTTTCTGTATGCTCTGTGCTCAAGTGACTATTGGAAAGATGGTATTTGGTTTGCTGACTATTCTATTCACTAAAAACAGTTTAAATTGTCCCTCCACAATTAAATCATTTTGTTTTAATAGGATAATTAATTGGATCGGAAACGAAAATTTATTTCACTGAGGAATAAAGCAAGAACTTGTTTTGGTTTTCTTTACATGGATTTTCCCCCAACCCAATCTCAGTCCAGTTCCGAACCGGTGAATCAACCCTTCACAGTCTTACTCACGAGTGACGCTCCGGTATTGTCAGAGAAAACCTGTGAGGGCACGGTGGTCACGTTCTCCTGCCAAGAGCAAAGCCCTTCAGATCCAGACCCCTGAGGAGGAGAGCACAGACCCAGTGTCACCCAACAGCAGGGGAGCTGCATGGGTTTGGGGGGTCTACATGTCACAGAAGGCAAACACCGTTTACTTTCTTTCAATCCAAAAATGTCCAATGTGTAAGGTCAGCCCAGCCCTAGCAAAACCAATGTTATTATGGTCTGTACACGCGTATAGGATGCACTGCCTGCATTCCTCGGATCTCAGCCGCCAAACTGAGAAGTGAAGACAGACAGAGCAGTGACACCGTTGCAGTGGCCTCTGGAAGGAGGCTGGATGTTTCCCCCCACCCTGGGGACAGCTATAACGGGTTGCACATCTTTAGCCTGGGTGTATCTCGCTTTCCTGTACAGGTGCAATTTCTTTCTTTGATGCTAGAAGTTTCCAAGGAGGAGCTCATGGCTGCTGATGCAGCAATCAGAGACTTTAAAATGTCAGAGCGCTCAGATGCCCGGTGGAATGGAATCAAGTTTCCAGGGGCCAGGTGCATAACTGAGTCGAGAAGCTTTTGTAATAACTAGGAGAATCCTGTGGCCATAACCACGAGATGTTAGCAGATAAGAGGTGAGTGTGTGCGGGGATGTGATGCCAAACGAAGAACATCTGCTTACTGGCCATGGAAACTCTTATCTCCTGGATGAAGCCTCTGCCTCTTCACAGATTAAAGTTAAAAAAGAGAAGAGGAAAAACATAGGTGCTTTAACGCAAGATGGAGAAGAGAGGAGCTGTGTGGAGAAAGACAGACTTGGCCATTTTCATATAAACTTGCCTCCGGAAGGAAGAAGCGTGTAGCGGATGGCTTGTGTTATGGTTTAATATGTTTACTGTGGTGAAGAGATCAGCGGGTCTTCCAAACGTTAGAGCTGCTCAGAGGAGAAATCACCGCGATACGCAAAGAGTTTCACGGGGCTGGCAGAGGAGCAGCAGCTGCCAGTGCTGACAGGCTGGCGTGCAAGCGGAGGGGGCATTCGGGTACCCCGTGGTACTCCTGCCCTCAGACCGCTAAGCGTTGCCGCTGAAGAAGAGCCCTGTGCGGGTCGTGTGTTCAGAACCCAGGTGCCTACAGAGCACAACAAACAGTTCTCCGAGGCTCAGCTGAGCCTGAAAATCGCTGAAAGCAGATTTCA
>NW_010429990.1:22958-23317 GCF_000710305.1 Buceros rhinoceros silvestris
GCCGGAAAACCGCTAAAGCAAGATTCCACCCCCCCCCCCGGTGGTATCACTGATTCCGCTTCCTTCCCATATTTCTGCACCACCACTGTCCCTCGTCACAGAGGTCGCACCTCAGCACGTCTGGCAAATTAAACGGAAAGGCGTTTCTCACGCGTTAATGAGGTGAGCTGCTTCCCCCTCCCCCCCACCCCGTGAACGCTGCGTGTGTTTCTATGGCAGAACCTCGAACAGCTTCAGCACTTCTACTTGAGCTGCACGGTGCGATTGATTTCTCCAGCTTCTGCTGCGAGGGGTTTGTGGTAGAAAGCAGTGACTCAGCTGGTGTGCCCAGCGGAGCTGTTCGACATGCTCAGACTGTG
>NW_010429990.1:23511-23834 GCF_000710305.1 Buceros rhinoceros silvestris
CAAGCCTTTTAATTTGTTTGAAGCGCAGCACAGGCAGCAGCAAGGTTTTCTGGCAACTTTGCAGAGATTATTGCAAATACCTTAAGGGCAGGTCTGGCTCCGGGGGATAACCCTGTGTGCTTCTGCAGCAAGGAAAGGGGAGACAGAGATCAGGGCTCCCACGTCCCTCTTGGCCCGAACACGGTACACCACCCCCGCGAGGGGGGGCGTTTGGAAGGGGAGATGCCTGGAAACACCGGCCCAGCTGCTGGAACAGTGCGACGAAGAGCGGGGCAGGCGGCTGCTGCTGCTGATCTCGGCTCTCTACCCATGGCTCCCTGGCG
>NW_010429990.1:23908-25462 GCF_000710305.1 Buceros rhinoceros silvestris
TGATCTCGGCTCTCTACCTATGTCTCCTTGCTGCCCGCCCACAGCAGTGATTTTTTGAGGCTGACCACCATCCTGAACGCTGTCCCACAGGAAACCTGCGGATGCGAAACACTTGCCATCACAAGGCAGAACGAGGCTCAGATCTCACAGAGAGGAAATTCGGTGATGGCGCAGCCTGAGGAAGGAGAGGGAACAAATACAGCTGTCCTGGGAGAAGTGGAGGTTGTTTACCCTTTTCTGAAAGATAAATAGGCTGCTCCTGCCTGTGATCCTGCTTATCTGAAGAGCTGCTCCTAGAAGCTTTCAGTCACCACAGATTCATAGAAGTGTAGGTCAGAAGGCACCATGTGGAGGTCTCTAGTTCAACCTCCTGCTAAAAATGAGTTTATTGCCTGCATCAACACTGCACGGAATTACTCATGGCTTTGTCTAGTGTTTTTAGATATTGAAAACCTCCAAGGACAGAGATTCTACAGCCTCGCTGGACAAGATGCTTTGGTACTGCACCATCCCGTCGGGAAGGAATTTTTTATAATGTCTGTCCTGAACCTCCCAACCAGGAGTTTTTGTGGCCATTGCCCTTTCTCCTGCGGTCTGCCACTACCAAAAATTTGACTCCATCTTCTTTGCAACTGTCCTCTGAGTAGTTGCAGGCTGCTGTTAGATCCCATCTAGCCTCCTTCTCATCAGACTAAACAAGCCCAGCATCTACTTACAGGATGCATCTCCAGGAGTCCAAATGTCCTGATAACCTTCCACTGGATTGTCTCCAGTTTCTCCAAGAACAAACGGCTTGGCAAGCCTGAGAGCCTCACCACTGGAGCAACACCGAGACTTCTGAGTGTCTCTGGACATGGAGCTGAAGCATTCAGAGTGCTCAGGCTCCCCACCGCAGCGCTAAGGAACTGCACCATGAGACCACAGCTCTCATCTCCAAATGTCTGTCTGGGATTCAGGGCTCTGTCGCAGGTGGCCAGACGTACCAACAGCCACTTGGGCAGCTGCACGCAGGAGGCAACCTGGGTGTACTGAAACAGAAGCATTTTTTTCACCAAGCCTTGATGTTTTGACACCTTGATGCTTTTCTATCCCAGTAAAATTTCTGAAATCATATGGGTTACCTCAGGGGATGGGTGCTGGCTGGGGAAAGGTCCACTTTTGAAGTGCTTAACCCACGCACGCGCTCTGAATTGCTCAATCACGCTGATTTGCAAAGCAGAAATGGAAAAAACCGGAGAACAGACTGACCTGAATTCAAAAGCCTGACAACACGCCCAGCTGCTGAAAGACTGCAACACAGAAAGCTCACAGTGGGATCTCTGAAGAAAGGAGACCTGGGATCTTGGGAAAGGAGCCTGGACACACTGACTCACTGTGCTCAGCAAGCCCCCAGGTATTGCTAAGCCTCTCACCTTGTCAGCGAGACCTCGAACTGCCACGGGTATGAAAAACATTTTCAGTTGTATTTAACAGTTTTGTAACAGCAAGAAAACTCTCTCACCCTCCCGAGCCCAAAGAGAGCTGCTGTGGGGAAGGAGCAGAGCTGCTCTTTCC
>NW_010429990.1:25562-26183 GCF_000710305.1 Buceros rhinoceros silvestris
TCTTTCCCTCCCTGGATTTAGGCTTTCAGTGACCTTGGCAGCGGTACAGAAGAAACCCTTTACCATAGCGATGGATTGTTTTGCAGTTCTTTCAAGATTAGGCACAAACACACTTTCTCTCATCAGATACACAGGTTGTGAAATTCCACTTTTTCCCTCCCTCTTCAATAAAAGGACTTTCAAGTGCAGAGAAAAACCACAAACTCCAGCTGTTTGGTTTCTGCTGCCCTTCTACCGCATCCCAAGATAGCAGATAAAAAGCCGCTGTCTTGAATCCTCTTTTCTGAGTCCAGTTTTCAAATTGCAGCTGAAGTTACTATCTACATTGGCAATTTCAGCTCCCTGGTGATTGAAACCCATTCTTCTGAGCTAGACACGTAAAGACGCGCTATGCTTTCCTGAGAAGAGGCAGGAATGGTGGTGAGACACAGATGATGGGAATCTGGAGGATTCCCAACTTAAATAGAGGGTTTGCTGGATCCAAGAGGTTTCCTATCCCACCCCTCCCCCCTCCAGACAGGGCCAATGCATTTGGTAAGGACTGTGGTTCATGCGTCCGAGGGAAACGACAAAACCCGCCCCTAACTGATGCCAACAGTGCAACACCGCAGGGGGAGAGAA
>NW_010429990.1:26294-34480 GCF_000710305.1 Buceros rhinoceros silvestris
TCCTGCTGACCTTGGAAAACCACAGCTTCAGCCACGAAGTTGCTATTACACAGGCCAACAGCCAGTTTTAAAAATCCATCCCTTCTGATGGAAAATACAGGCTAACACCGCATGGCAAGAGAGTGCCAGACAGTACTATTATTAACAATCAACCAGATTTTGTTTAATTAAATGTCTGGACATCCACATCTTGTAGAAGCTCACGTTATAAAATGCAGATCTTTTCCCAAGTTGCTTGACCATCATTCCAGGCCAATGCCTCCACACATTTCTGACTAGAATTACTCCTCCTAGCTGGAAAGCTGCCTCTGGGACGTACCCTTGCGAGCAACGCGAGAGTCATCTCTGGGTACAACGAGCCCCTTCGCTAGTAACTTCCACCCAGTCACCCACCAGAAAGAGAGAGGACTGCACACGATCTCCAAGGGACAGTGGTGTAGCTTGCTCGTTATCATGATCTGAGTGAAAGGAAGTGATTAAAAAACCTCTCCTAATCTTGCCCAGGCTGTTACGGTGCTTGGCCATATAAAAGTGTTCTAGGTAACTGTGTTCATTCAGTCTCTTCGCCCCACCACTTTTCTTCCAATCACGCATTACAGCCACAATACCACTGACTGGTATTTACTTTTTTTTACTTTCCATCCACTGATGGAAATGCCTAACGAAGCCTTTAGATTAGAAACCAGGTGGCTTTGCCAAGTTGTCTGGTCTGTACTCGCGGCCCCGAGAACAATTTCTGCTTTTAGATAATCCTGAAACTATAAGGGCTGCACTGTGTCCTGGGAGCAAGTTCATCGGCTGTAAAGCCAAACATTGACCCTACCCATTTTATCAACAGCAGTTTTAACTCCTCACTTGCACATGTGGCTCTTTACAGACAATGGCATCAGCACCCGCCACGGTGGTTTGTTCACATAAAACAACTGATGCCAAATATTTGCCCATTTCCACAAGACTTCCTGACTAACTTTTTTGTTAAGAGAGTTCACGTGGTTTCCATCAGCCTCTCTAGAAGGGCTAATCGGCACAACTTACCCACGCACACGTTACTCTGGGGGACTTACCAGTAAATTATTGACACAAAGAGGTACCAGAGCCCCACACTTACAGGGAAGATGTGGCATAATAAACAAGCCAAAGCCTTTCAGATTATTGTATCCCTCTTCTGTCTCACTTGCTCACTGGTTTTGATTCAGAAGGGGCTGCTCTTGCTTGCGAGTGGCACGGCCACACGAAGGCAGGATGAAAGCAGCCACATTTCCCACACACGGCACGTGGCTGGTCTCCAGGCATTTGGTGGTGCAGCAGTTCACACGAGCCTTGCCCACTCGCTTTGTTCCAGGTCTGGCTCCTCTGGCTATTGCCACGTGTGAGAGAAGGAAAGCAGATCGTGGTGCCAGCCTGTCCCTGGGCATGCTCCTGAGGCTTTGCACACCCCCCCCCGCCAGCTGGGCGGGCCGGGGTCCAGCCGTGGCTCCTCCACTCCCTTTCTTCATGTCTGGCATCTTCTCACAAGAGGTTCTGGCAGGCAACGAGCATCAAGGTCAAAATTCATCACAGAGATGGTTTGCAGAGAGCAGGCTGGCAATCTGCGTCTTCCCACGGAACCCAGCTGCTGACAAGGAACACCAGCTTTCCACACAGACCTGGCTTTAGCCATTCTCCCTCTCTTGTGCCTGGTGTTGCATTTTCTTTCCTAAAATACTGCTCCCCCTCCCACGCGGCGGGGGAGAGAGAGCCGCAGCAGGCGGTACCACGCAAGGATGCGGGCAGAGGCAGCACAGCTGGGGAGAGACATCCCTGCTCATCTGGGCATGCCACTCCCTGGAGCTGTCAGCAGAGCAGGGCGCTGTGGGCAGCGGGTCTTGGAGGCGTCTGTAGAAAGAGAGAAGACTGTCAATTATAAAGATTGCTGGCCTTCATGAGAGGAGCAGCACTCTCAGCTGCCTCCGACTTTTCCCTGGGAAAGCAGCTCACAGACACTTGTTTATTTATTGTTTGCTCTCTTGATTGGGCCATAAAATAGAATAAATGCCAGATAGATAGAGAAGCAGGTAGGAATTTGTCTGGCAGGCTTTCACTTTACAAGCCATATACTGGGCTAAGGCAGCCACTATTAAATTTCAACTCAAAATTCAATTGTAGCCCTGTGGTAAGAATCAACCTTTTTAAATCTTGTCGTCTGCAGAGGCACTTTTTTTCTGAGGAAAAGTATTCTGCAATGCCTTTAAGCCATCCAAAGGCAGACAACAAGAAAGCAAGGGGCAGACTTTCCTCCTGAGCTAACGGAAAGCTCTATTTAAACCTCATTTTACAGCAGCCCAGTAGGTCTGATACTGGTGCTCAAGACTAACCTCTCTGGGTTTAAGCTAGAAGCCACGCTGGTTTCAGCTGGTGTTGATGGAGGGGTCCATAGCCACTCGGTTATTGTTTGTCTGGGACGAAGACGATATCTTCGCTGTCTGCTTTTCTCAAATAACCTTTTGGGAAAGAAGGACTCATCTGCCCTGAGCTGATGCTGCTGCCTTCCAGCTGCCGCCTTGTGCCAGCAGCAGTGACCTGAACGTACTGGGGCCAGCAGCAGGTTCTCTCAGCGTGTTTCCTCTGCTCTTTTCCTGCCTAAAAGTCAGCTTAGAACTGGAAGAGGACAGAGCTGCACTGGCGTTGCCTTGGGGCAGAGCTCAGCAGGGGGAGCAAGGCAGAGCGCTACCGTCTCTCAGTCCATCTTCCACCCTACCCTCTTCACAGCAGATCTGGGAAACTTTCCCGGAGGAGGTCAGAAAGTTTCTGCAGGAGAAAGAAATGAAAGTATTTAGAAATTTTGCTTCAGTCACATGTACTTCCTTTCTCTTTCTCTCCTCCTTTCTTAATGGAATCTGCTGCCTAAACATTTCTGTCCTTTTTTCTCCAGTTCTATTCTGCTCTTCCTTGAAGGCAGCAATTTTGCTCAAGAGATTTATAGCAATAGAAAACAGAAGACAAAAGTCTCATTGATGATTTCAGACAACAAAGGAAAAACTGAACAAGAAGGTAATTAAAGTAAAATCCTGAAAGCTCCTCATTCTACAAGGTAAAAAAAGTGTCTCTAAATCCCAGTTTAATTTCTCCTGTCGTGTTGACTATCCAGCTCCAATGAATAGATAAAGTGTTCTAGTGTATCTCCCTTTGTGTACATATTTTAAATTCTTTTTCCTGCACTTACTCTACAAAAGGTTGAGAAGCTGGAAGCGGTTCTGTGCACAAAGGAAGGGTATTTGCTCTGCAGTTTGATGCCTATTAGGTTTTAAACCTCTTTGAAGAAATGAATTGCAATAAGACATTAATTAACTGAGTATTATTAATAAAGTAAATAAAGAACAGTTTGCAAAGTTTGTATTTCCTTTTACAGAAATTTCCCTGCATATAAGAACACTGTCTTCTAACCCTGACAGGCTCCACGCCAATCACAAAAGGCATTTTTCAGTGTCAGATGTGAGAATTACATTCCTTCATGCAATGTAATATTTTATTATTTCAAGCGTAGAATTATTGCATGAAGAGCTTATGCAAGAATTCCTCCAGTAAAAAAAACCCATTTCTCTCATTGCAGATATTTTTCTACCCATCAGCTCCAGCAGTGCAGTTGAATTTCTGGAACTCACAGAGCACACATCACTTGGTCATCTGGGTCTGGAAAGCCACACCAGAGACTGACATCTTGAGCACTCTGCCACTAAGAGGTTTCTTTCTTAAAGCCAAACTTCCAGCCAGGAGGGAGCAGCTGAATTCATTAAATGCTGCTCAAATTTTACTTCTTAAGAGTAATTGATTCTGGCACTTTGCAGGGCAGCTGATGAAAATTACTACAGAGCAGAAGGTTCTTGTCTCTGGGATCAGACCCTCATGGACCCAAAGCCTTTGGAGAAGCGCCGCGTTGCCCGGGATAGCTACGGCAGCAGGTGATTACCGCGGCAGGACCACGGCTTTGGTGGCACGCTATTGTGCGCCCCCTTTTCTCAACTTTAGTCCCCCCAGTGCATGGACCCTGCTCACTATCGCGTATCACTGAGCTACAGGATGTGCCTGCCAGCATCCACCCCCAAGGGGATAAACATTGCTCTTTCCTCTCGCACTCCCACAGCTCATTTCTCAGTGCCCCAAAGCAAATGCAGTAATACCTCAAACCTCAGTAACTGCTGGGCTTTCGAAAGGAAAAATCTGTGGAGGAAAATTGTTTTCTTCTAGGCTCTGAGGGGAGAGAGACCGAACAATAGCTCCGCTCTACAGAGAGGATCTGCCTCGCAGCATCACCCAAACGCCAGTATTTCACCAGCAACGCAAGTATTTTCTGCACCTCGTGTCCAGTCAGAGATTTAACGTTAAAGCAGATATTTGTACCGGGACACATGAGAGCACACCCTGCAAACCGGTGCGGACAGAGCATCCTCCACCTTGCTCAGAGAGCAGCATCAGCGGTACCCTGCTAAGCCGTACCCAGAACTAGGCCATGTACTCCCTCCTAAGGAGGGTTTTTTCATGCTTCCCTCCCTCTGCGACAGGGATCAGGAAGAAAGCCAAAGCTCAGCAATCCCTTCAGCCCACCGCTCCCAACTTCAAGATCCACTGCCAGTAAAAGAGAGGTTCAGGCTGACGTCTTCAGCTCCCTCTCCTCCTAAGCGGAGCAGAGTGTTTGCGTGGCTTGTGTGTTCCGATCCTTACCCAAACCCCAGTGCTCACCCTGGTTAATCCTCACAACCTCTCTGCGCACACATCACCCAAACAGCCGCTTTCCCCCGTATCTTACTGCCTCCTCTTCTGTTCCCACAACCCCTGTGAGGTTTGTAGTTCCTCGGGGAGGTGGCAAAACCGCAGCAAATCAGGCTCTTTGCTCTGTAATTTCCCAAAGATCAAAGTTTAGTTATCATTAGAATGTAAATGTCACAACATTATGAAACTGGTGCACCAGGACAGAACACATCTTCCTCTCTGGAGGTGCTTCGATGTCATATGACATTTTGGTAACATTTGAGGGAAGACTTTTTTCTTTTTAATGATCTTTCTCAGCTTTTTTTTTTTTTTTTGCCAGTGTAAGTATGCTGCTCCCACCTGCTAAAATAACATTTAAAAGAAAGTCTTTCACAAAGTCTTTTTCAAACTGGGTCCGGTATCTACCTTGTTATTTTATTTAAGCTGTTTCTCAAGGCAAGGGGAAAGGGGTTGAATTCGTCAGTGTTAAGAAAGCACAGCTCCTAACCTGTGTTTGCAAATCACCAATACACCACAGCACCAGCTGGGTTGCTGGAGTGGATGGGAACAGGGGATCCACTTGAGAACAACCAAGAAGATAAAATCCAATAAAAGTGTTATTCCTTTGAACAATGAAACTATAAATCGTCAACTTGCCCCTGTGAATCCATTACAACTACTGAAATGACAGTTGTAGAATCACAGAATCATTTTGGTAAAGACCTTTAAGTTCACCGAGTCCCCCCGTTCCCCCAGCACCGCCAGGTCCCCACTGACCCCTGTCCCTCAGTGCCACCTCCACACGATGGCTGTGAAACCCCTCCAGGGACGGGGACTCCACCACCACCCCAGGCAGCCGGGGACGTGCCAGGACAACCCCAGCAGGGAAGGAATTTTTACTTAATGTCTAACTTAACTCTCCCCTGGCACAACTTGAGGCAGTTTCCTCTCGTCCTGTTGCATGTTTCCGGGGAGAACAGACTGACCCCCACCTCATTCCAACCCCCTTTCAGGGAGTTGTAGAGAGGCAAGGTCTACCCTCACCCTTCTTTTCTCCAGGCTAAACACGCCCAGGTCCCTCCGCTGCTCTTCCTTGGATTTGTGCTCTACATCCCTCAACCAGCTTCACTGCTCTTCTTTGGACATGGAATGTGTAAAGGAACACATTTATAGCTCTGAAATGAAGTATTTTAAAACTATAAATGATCCCTGCAATCCAGCGACGTTCTTTGTTACCAGCCAGTTAAACAACAACACACAAAGCACACATAACAACTCGAAAAAAAAGAAAAAATCCAAGCAAAAACTCCTTCCACCAGTAAGATTCACTAAATCCTTCCACACCCATGCACATCTCTTTCCTAAGAAAGCAGGATCATGCTTGGGATTGAAAAATATTCCAAAACACCTTTGAACTTCATTAAACTCGTGTTGACCATTTTGAGCTCATGGACTTCTCCAGCCATAATAAATACGAAAGCAGAGATGGAGACGGTTGGTGCAGGAAATAAATAACGTTAGGCGGCAGGGATTTCTGGATCACACCTTTTTCAACAAGCATTACAAAACACCGTATTTTCAATTATACCTTTCTGAAGATCTTGAATCTTGGCCTGGAGGTTTCGGTGGGGATATCCCTGCAGGACCCTGAATCAGGACAAAACTCCTGAAGAGCAACAGGATGGGGTTTTTTTTAACCGTAGGGACACCTTCAATATTCCCCAGCTGTAAAAACAAAGCATCCAGAAGCTGATAAAAATTAGCAGAGGACAAGGTGCTTACGAGTCCATCCTCTTCATGCAGAGTGTCTGGGATCATACACATAGAAACCAGAGTATCGCTCCAGCCACGTCGGTCTGGGCACGTAGGAGAGACCAGGTTTGTAGAGACTGGTAGTAACTTTCCTCAGGTCAGCATCAACATTTTAGCATCCTGTCAGACATCATGAGGGGAAAGTTTTCTTTTCTCCAGTCATGCCACCTATGTGCTAGTAAATAATGTAAAACCAAGGTAATAAGCGTTATAACATTATAAAATAACATAAGGAGAGTTTTCCTCGCACCTCTGTTGACTGTATTACCTCTAACGGACATTTTCTAGACATTCACGAAGAGCCGAGCACAGCTACAAAGGGCAAAGTCTAAGAACACCTGAGAGGGAGAACCCAGGGCAGGGACACAAGTTACACGGCCCAGTATAAAAATCAACAAGATCAGCCACAAAAAGCAACGTGCTGGCTGTAAAATCATTGAGAAACTTCAGACTGTCAGAGAAACCCCAGCTCCACTGTAATCGGTGGCATAAATTCACCGATTTCAGAAGAACCAGCGTGTTTTTGGGGATGAGCAGAAGGAACTCACTGAGCTCAGGCTGGTAAAACCGTGTGAAAGACCCTGCATTACAGGGGCAGTTCTTGCAAGAAAGAAAACAAGTCCAGACTATATTTTTTTTTGCACATTTTGGCTCGGACTTCTTAAGAAATACTTGCAATCTTAACCAGCTAAGTGGGGTTTTTTTGTTCATTATAGTGCAGCCAGAATTATACCCTGTAACAACTCTGATAAGATTTGGAAAGGAAACAAAGACTTAAATGCAGTTTTGACTTGACTTGCTATTTTTTTTTTAAACCATTTTCCAGATTCTGCTCACGTTTCTGATTCTTTTTCTACCTAGATAAAGACTATCAACTTACACCATCTCACCTCTGTTACCGTGCAGCCAGCAGCCTAAGTGACGTCTGGTTTTCAGCCTCTGTTATTACAAACCAAACTCTGTTTTTACAGGGCTGAACCGGTACGGACAGGTAGGACTATTGCCTGCTACCGCAACGCTGTAACACGTCGTGTACGGGAACCCGAAGTGATAAAGAGCTTAATTAACTGTGATTTATATCGAGCCACACGATCATAAAATCACCAGAGTTTGGAAGGATCCAATTTGATTTTAATAAGTGCCGCCTGAAAGACTGGTGATTACAGTCGCGAGCCAATTACCAAACGAAAGTGTAGTACGTTTAAAACCAAAAGCAGTCACAAGACACTTCATTAGGAATCCCACTAACTCAAAACAAAGGTTAATTCACGTTTATATGATGTTGACACTGCCGAAGCACCTCTAACAGGTGAATTTTCAAGCCTTTCCCCACTCTATACCCACATTCTTGTGGTACCCAGAAACAGCAATGTTTGGCTTTACAGATGCGAGCACGGTCCCAAAGCTGCCTCGTTGATTTAAGAGGACAGTGTTGATACTATTTCTGTCCTGTGAGGGGGTAAGAAATCCTGAGGAGGCCCAGGAGCTGGTGGGTTGTGGTGAGTCCACAGCTGAAGAACTCCAGAGAGCAAGTCTGTGGGTGAACAGAGCAAGAGCTGCTCTCGGCAACGGCGACAGTTGCTGACAGATACATGAGCTAGACAGGTAGGAGGCAAAAAAAGCAATTGCAAGTCAAATAAAGTTACGCA
>NW_010429990.1:34548-39473 GCF_000710305.1 Buceros rhinoceros silvestris
CAGCAGGAAAACACCAACATGCAGAGGTCAGGCTGTCTGAGAGATGGTGGGATCCACAGTAACTGGACACTTGCACACATAAAACACTAAGTTTAAATCTTCCTTGTGCTGAAAACAACTTTATTTTTTTCTTAACGTACTCCCAGGGAATCTTGGAGGAAGTTAAAAATGGGATGGCCAAAAGATAACAAAGATACAAGCGTCCGACATTTCCACTACGACAACACCTTGTGGTGTACTAGAGAGAACGTAACCTCTCCTAAAAGCCTGTGCTGCGGGCACCGCGACACGAAGGCTTCATTTCCGAGAGAAGCAACAAGACAAGGGAGCTCTAAGGGGAAATAACTATTCCACTTGGTGACTGCTGAACACTCAGCTTTCCTTAAGGGATCTCCCAAAGACAACACGGAGGGTTACAGACGTGACAGTTCCCACAAACGTACCACTGGGAACACCCAAAAAATCTGAACAGGACTTACAGCAGCCTTGCACAAAACAAAGAGAAGTTTTGGCTGAGCTTGAGCACTACATGTTGACTAGAGATGACCCAGAGTAGCAGCTCACGTCACCGCTCTCCAACCCCATTCCATCACCACGATCTAGGTTGGCTTTAACACCCCGGACAACGTGTGGCTGTTTTCCTGTTGGTTTGGGGGTTTTTAATGTGGATCGCTGTGACTGAAGTGGGTTAGGGAGGGATGGCACGTGGTGGTGTGCTGACAGATCTGGCAGCACTCTGCCTCACGATTGGCAGGAAGGGGCAAGAAGGGGTAAGACTGGAGGGGTGACTTGCTTTAGACACGTCCTGTAAAGCTTAACCATTGCTCCAGCATGTGCAAAGGCTGCACAAGGACAAGAAAATATCATTAATGGACCTTCTCCTTTTGACCGTGCTCATCAGTTCCGCCAGGACGCCCTGGAGCGGGCAGGATAAAACCTGTTTGTCTGAGGGCTGTTTAGTTTGCCCAAGAAAAAGTTGAGGGCAGACACAATCCCAGTCCCTGCACCTACACGAAGCAAAACCGCGGTAGCGGGATCTTCAGCCTCGTGAAGAAATGTACAGCAGTACCTCGGGGCTGCTCGGTGAAGCTGGACAATTCCAGACTGGAAAGGAGATTACGATTTATCTGAGCAGGGGGTTATTAAGCACTGAAATGATTTAGTAAATGGTGTTGTGGGTTCTCCATCGCTGCCTTTGTTCAAATCAAAATAGGATTTCTCAACTGAAAACCAGACTGTAATTCGAAGGGGAATTAATTCATGCCTGGTTATAATTGATGTTATGGAGAAAGTCAGACAAAACAATTACAGTGATCTCATCTGGCCTAAAAATCGATGAGTCTATTTAAAAGGAGAAAAAAAAAAAAAGTCCAACATAACAAAAGTCTCTCAGGAGGAATTAATTTCTGGAGATTGTGTTTCTCAGTGTGTAACACTTTCCACTAATGCAAATTCGAACCTGGGGTGATAGTGCTGCAGTGCTAAAAAACACTGTTTAAGGAGGAAAACTGCTCTTCAAAGGAGCTGCTCTTGTAATTCTTGGGTGAAATCAGAGCCTCGGTAGGAGAAATGACAGGACTTTCACTTCTGAAGGGGGTCAGAACTTTATCTGCTTTTCCCTCCTTTCACAGCCATAAGCATGTCTCATTCTGCAGGATTTCGCAGAAGGATACAGAGGATTTTCTGCTCTGCAAGTTGCGGTATTTCTTTTGGAAACGAAAAAAACCCAGCGCACACCGGCTGAGCGGCTGGCTTTGATGTGATGAATTCTCAAAATCAAGGATTAGATGAACAGAGAGTTGTCACTGATATTTTTCAGCTGTTTCTGAGGGTAGCAGTTACATCAGGGTAGCATCCTCAGCAATAATGATTTGGTGGTTTTTATAGCTTATCGCCGAGAAGGACGAAAAATGAAAGTGAAAACGCAGGGTACCGGCAAAGCATGACTGCTGCCAGCCCAGAAATTTAACTGCTGATGGGAAGGAGCATGACGAGGGTTTCAGCGAAGGAAAGAAAATAGATACATGCAAGAGACAATGGATAAATTTCCAAAGCAAATGAAAGACAATGATCCTCTTTGTAGCAAAGTTGGACCGTACTTTGGTCAGAAGATACTGGGACCCGAGCCACGCAAAGCCTGCTGCATTTTGGTACAGACCCGTTACCGCAGGGCGCGCACCGTGTGGTTGATGTTTCGCTCTGTATCCGAGTACCTCAAAGAATTCTGTTCCCATCCTGCCCAGGGCTGAACTGCAGCAGTTTGCTGCTCGCGCTGACGTTCGGAGGTGGCACTTTGTTTGAGAAGGCTCTCAACCCCATCCCACCTCTCAGTTGTTGCCAACATGGAGCGAGCTGCTCTGCAATCCAAAACCTCATCGGTAAAAAAATAAAATCAGTAGCCTCCCTTTATTTAGTTTTCAGCGGTTTACATGCGACAAACTTCTTCCTATTTTACAATATTTGGTATAAGCAGGGATCCATTTTTTGTAGCGTGAACACTCCTGGAGAGCTAAAGAAATGGAGGAGGTAAATACTCCCCTTTCCCAATTATTTTTCAGAGTCTTTATTCCTATGTTTTACCACAGAGAGCACTTGTGCAGACTTTTCCTGGAAAGAGGAGTTGTTGCAACTGCTGTAAATACCTGCTTGAGCTTACAGATTACCCTGAAGCCACAGCTAGCAGCTGTGCTGACAACAGCAGCCCTGTCTCAGGAAAGAGTCCTCTCCAGAAGAGACTGAGAGCTCAAAGTTCAGTTTCCACAGAATTTTAGCTCCCACAGAGCAGAAAACAGCTTTCGTGCTTCAGCAGGGCTCCAGAGGAGCACAGCATTTTTCCACCGAGGCGACCTAACCCTGGGACACGTAGATTTTAATGACCACGAATCCCGCAGGCTACAAAGATCTGCCCACATTAAGCACAAGCCTCTTCCTTCCCAGCAGGAGCGAACCGGGGCACCAGGGGCGGCTTCGCTGCCCACCGCCAACTGCGATACCGTATTTGATACCACGACACCTTCCGGCTTTGCAAAGTGCATGTTCTACAGGTCACGTAAGCGATTCGTCGTGGTGCGAGGGTTACCAAGACAGTGAGACGCGTGTTCCTAAAGGTGGCAGGACACAACCACACGCCGCGGTGCCAGGAGAGACGACCAGGCTGCGGCGGCTCCTGTTCTCTGAAGGAGAATCATCTATGGGAAGCCGGCAAAGAGGACTTGGTCAACCAGCAGCAACTGGGACAGAAGCCCTATTTATCTTAAAGATGGAGCTAATCCTGCCCGTGAGCAGGAAGCCCGGAGTGGTGGGCTGGGACAGCGGGGGGGTTGCGTTGGGCTGCAGGCAGCCCTTCTACCCTGGGCTCCTTAGAAACCGCAAATCCCTGGAAGCAGAGATTTACTGCTCCTTCACAACTCCTTTGTCAATCAAATCCTTTGCTAAAACAATGCAAAAGTGTTTCAAGCAAATTATTTGGGGTTCCTCTAACTTGAAGGTGGGGTTTTTATTTCTCCTGTTCCAATTTTCTCAATGTCAGCTCTATTATGCACTTTTGAAAAATAAACAAGGCTCAAAATGAGTTATTTCTTATGGGAAAACAGCCTGTTGGGAAACACACTCCATACACTAATCAGAATCTTCTGATGATTTCTACTGTGCCTTGCAAACGCAGGCAGCCCGTGTAACATCTGCAGTGCTCAGATAGACTGGAACCGCTCCAAACTGCTCCTCAAAAAAGGTATTTCTGAAATTTCCCATACATTTCCTGTTCCTTCGTCCTGGGCAGCGATGCAGAGGTATTCAATGGGCTAACTACGGGCATATCGATAGGTGAGTGGAGTTACGCGTGCCCACGTTAGAGAACAATGAACTGTTTTCAGAGTACGTAGAAATTGTTGCCTAAAGAAATAAATACATCAACCTGAGGAAACTCAACGGGTAAAAATATGAAGGAAGAAAGATAAATGGCCTTGTCTTACAGGAAAAAAGGAATGAGAAAACTCAGATTTTAGTGATCTGTTTCATTAAACAGTCTCACATGGCTGGTAATAAAGTGGAGACCCAGGCTGTTGTCAGAAAACTTCCAGGGCTGAGCTGCAGCTCTGATTTCTGGTTTCACCACTCGGCATCAGGATGAGGTGGTCCAGGAGAAAGATCTCCAACTCCTGAGGAGCTGACAGGAAAACACGGGTCTGGGAAAGAAACAGCAGCAGTGAAGCACTGGGGAAATACAGAAGCAGGAAGCCTTGCTCTGCAGAAGCGCACGGTGGGAAGGGACACATGAGGACACGGCTCAGCCAAGGAGCTCCTGAATGCACCGTTTCCACCCACACCCACTAAATCGCTGCAGAAATGCTGCTTATTTGCAGCAGCAATAACATTTGAGGTCCACGTAGGGCAGGACGGAAAAAAGTGGCAATTTGTTTTCAGCAGAAGCTCTGAGGGAGCCTGGGGTTAGCATCTTGTTCAAAGAGGCTGGTAATTCCTTTCCAAAACGTTTAAAGGACGCAGCTCCCACCTCCGCCGCTGCACATCAGTGCCTCCCCCGAAGGGGGTGGTTTCAGCAGGGCACCGACTGAGGATCATTTCCTGGACTCCTTGACTCTTCGTATCGCTCTCATCTCTGCTGTGTTTCACCGCAGAGAGCACAAAGACCTCTAGTATTCTTATCTTGGCATTCTGCACTTCGGGGAATGAGAGGAGTGTTACAAATGAGCCCGTAGGATGGATCGTGAGAGTGGCAGTAAGAACTACAAAGCCGGCACTGGGGGCCGTGGTCAGCCAGATCTTCCGGGAGCACTGAGAGGTGAAACTGAGCCACATCCCTGCTCGGAAAAGCCTCTTCATTGAAGCATGGCGACAAGGTCTGCTCCTGAGGAAGACCTCCTGGGCCAACCATCATGGCTAACATCATTTTCAACTCACATTCCTGC
>NW_010429990.1:39596-48625 GCF_000710305.1 Buceros rhinoceros silvestris
GCTCCCCCTCTGTTCTCCTGCAGACCACGTACTAAAGCAGCAGTGACTCCCCTTGCTGTCCCCCCGCACCAGACAGGACACGAGCAGGATATGCTAACATCAAGGCCACTCAAAATTCATACACACTCTCCCGCTTCTTTGTTTAACGGCTTTAAAGACAGCAAGTCTATCACTTATTTCTGGAGCCTAACACCTTCCTTGTAGTTGTTGGGAAAGACACATGCAATAGCCAGCATCAGTCAGGAAAAGGTTGTGTTTTGTTTTAATCGGTTCTTTTGAGGAGGTTCACCCAGCTAACACCCTCCTATTATCATCCCCATGACCTACTTTCATCTGGCACAGTGAAAAAAAGTGCTGGGTGTCAATAGCTGCCAGGTTCACATTGAATTCCTCCTCTAACTTCAAATAAT
Organism: Buceros rhinoceros silvestris; assembly: GCF_000710305.1. Lineage (NCBI taxonomy): Eukaryota > Metazoa > Chordata > Aves > Bucerotiformes > Bucerotidae > Buceros > Buceros rhinoceros. Next base: position 40,007 of record NW_010429990.1, read on the forward strand.
ATTGAAGAACCAAACCATCACCACTCACAAACAAAGCCAACGGACTAGATTTCCTGTGCATTAGAATGAGGCTATAAAGGAGTCTTAAAAGTGCTGAATTAAAAATATTATTAATTGCCCAAGCCTGGCTGGCGGCTTTCTAGAGTCAACCCCTCCTTCCAGTGCGCCCAGTCCTTCCTGTGGCATGTCCTGTGTCCCAGCAGGGGCTGATCCAGCTGCAGGACTTTACTGATCCACAAGTCACACAGGCTCTCCCTCACTCGGCCAGTCGGACCACTGACTTTTGCCCAGTATCTGCGGAATCCCGGTGCTCTGCCATGACCTTCAACCATATGAAACGCGGGGTTTTCTTCAGCGAGACACGTGGTCAGAAAACCCCTTTCCACATAGTTTCAAAACAGCCCACAATTTCATGGCCTTACACATCTGTGCCCTCAGCAGCCCCCTGAAAACCCAGCACGCCCCTGAGCATCGGCTCTGTGGGGAATGAACCCGCTGGAAAAATCTCTAATTCCACACCTGCTGCCTTTGGGTATGAAACCACACGCGTCCCTGAGCCCCGACAGCGCAGCAGGAGTGTCCTGCCCACGGGGGCAGATTTGCCAGAAGAGTGCCCTCAAGTGCTCCCCTTGCAAAGCCAGAAGCAGGACAACCACAGGAGAAGCAGCTTACACCTTGGTGACCTCCCATGAGCAGCGTCTGCCCTGATCATCCCAGAAATGCTCTCTTCAACTAACAACCTGTATTATTACCTAGAGGTGGTGTGGGGTGGGGTAAATTTCTTTTAAAATAACACCAGTCGTACACTGCTCCTGAAGAACCTCATTGGTGTTAAGAGATGAGAAAGGGGCACCCCGGAGGCTTCACACGAATATTCATGATGGCTCATTAGTGCTCGGGTTTTCCATAAGCTGGTCATTAGCAGTTCAGTAGAAATTTGGAGAACAAATTACAAGGTTTGCTACCTGCGTGTGAAGAGACACACCTTGTGCTGGGCAGAACAGGTCCTGACCGCCTCTGCATACCAGCACCAGTATTTTGTGCTTCACCAAACCTCTTTGCCTCATCTCACAGATCTACATCCCATAGAAAAAATATTTTCCATTCAGATAGTTCAGTGCAGAACATTGCTCTTGCTGTTTACTCCCAGAGGAACTGTGTAATCAAATAACAAGTGATGGCCTAGGTAACGTAGCTGCTTCTGGGTGGCCCAGATGGTCCTCATCGGGTGCCTGAACAGGGCCACTGCACAGGAATAGGGTATGGGAACAAACATCTTGGCCCAGTGAGCAGGATGAGCTATAGATGGGGAATTTCAACACACCTAGCTAGACCCAGGGTGGTTTCTCCTTTCACACCCAAGGATGAGAAGGTGAGTCTGCAGCTTCTTCATTGTGTTTAGCTCAGGGTCATGTTCTCTGGCATCCCTATCAGCTAGCTCAAGGGTCTGAAGCAGCCTCTTTGGGTGACTCGGGTAAGATCCATGCACTGCTAAAAATGCCAGGTGACCATGGGACACACCTGCAAGCCAGGAACAGAAATACAGTCAGAGGAAACACTGCCTTTTTACCCTCTGAACCAAGGCAGGCTGCCGGCCCAGGCAAACGCCACCGCAAACAGCGGGTGCTCCAGCCACGCGGGGGGTCTATCTGAAAGCAAAGAGCCATCTCTGCACGTGGGCACAAGGTTTCACCACTCCCAGGGCTCCTGCCCACAGCGCCTGGAGGGATTTCTCCCTTGTGCTGCTTGGAAAGACAGGAGATAGGTGAGGGAGCGGTAAAAAACTAACACGAGAGATTTGTGTTACGGAAAACCCCTCTTTGTTCAGAGTCCTTCAACACAAGAGACCATTCAGCAGATGGACTCCAACCCACAGCCTCACTGAAAGCATTTCCACATGGGATGAGTGTGGTTCATGCCAGATACGTGTAAGCTGATTTGCTCCAAGATATGCGAAACATGGATGCAGAAAATCAGGCCCTTGCCAGACCTCACACCGTAACTTTCGTGCAGACAAGTTAACTGAACCTGTGCTTCCCCGTCTTATTTGCATATATAAGACTGGGCTATTTTTCTGTTCATTGAAAATACAGACCACCACCATCCTGAAAAATTTCAGTGAGATCAAGTTCACGCTCAGCTCAGCACCTTTTTATCTCACTCCTTAAGCCACTGCAAATCACCATCAGTACACTCCCAAACACGCTGTGCAGAGAGTAGCAAAGCTTTTCCAGTTCGGAATGGCAAGACTGACTTCATAAAAGATTAACGTACTTGAAAACCAGGTCATTTATTGGAAGACCTTTTAAAAGCTTTGTTTTTTAAAAAGCAAAACAATTACCTCCACATCTCATCTGAAAGCACCTGCACACACAGCTCTTCTCCAAATTTCAACCCTCCTCTTGATTTTTAACTACTGTGCGATAGCGGGCCCGTGGCGTTCTTTTCACCGGGAATTGCGCCGCCGTTACAGAGCACGCTCCTCAGGCCAGCACTCCGCACGGAGCCAAAGGAACAGCAAGAGCACGCGCTGAGCAAGCAGAGCAGAGAAAGAAACACGAGCAATTCTGGACCGAGAAGTCGGTATTTCAGGGCATGCCTGGCATCCTGCTCTTTGTGAGTGTTTTCAAGCACTACTTCTTCCCCAAGGACCACCTCTTGCTGTCTCATCTCGCTCGCAAATAGCCTGGCACACTGGAAAATTAAAAATAACCCATGAAATAGATTGCTGTCTGCTCAGGACAGGAAGGTGTGGGAAAGTTGCTTTGGGATTCAGGGGCATCAGCTTAACTAAGGGATGAGGCTGCTAAAGGAGGAGAGCAGGACAACCCTGGTCCTGCGTTTCAGGGAACAGAAGATGGAAAAGCCAGGCGAGACGAGGAAGGAGTACGCAGGAAGAATGGAAGCTGGGGAAACGCAGAGAAGGTGACACACCGAGAAGGTGGAGAAGACTTCAGTGCCAAAAGCAGGAAACAATAATAGCACAGATACTCACGCTCTCTTAACTCTTGTCGTAAGACCATCGTGAAAATTACTTTAAATTTAGAGGAATGACATTTAAGAGACTACAGTTTGTTATATAAATTACTGTTTTTCATGAAAACTTAAAAAAATCCACAACTTATTATTACTGAGATTTGACACGTGGCCACAACCAAGTTCTTAAGCAATCGAATGTAAAATATTCTTGAGAGCTGTTCACAGCCACCAGAGCAAGACAGACGGTGTGGAGTAGGCGCCTTCACTTCAGGTTGCCCTGCACCCGCCACGGACAACGTCCGAGTGTTTCGGCAGCCACGACCTCATTGTAACGAACGGCAGGACACGGCTATCAATCGCCACTTGGGCTTCCAGGAGAAAAATAAAAGGCCTTTATGGGTTAATACTTCTGAGTGAAACTTGCTTATTTAGAGGTTCACTTAGCAGATGCCATCGTGAGGAGATAAAAGTCTTTACACCGAACATGAAATTTTAATGGCTTTTCCCATTAAGCTATGGGTGATATATCTCAAAGAGCAGATTACTGGAGTCTTTCTGCTGACAGCAAGGAACGTCAGATGAATTCAGAAGACCAGGGAACACCTAAGTCTTGGTAACAAGGATTTTAACATGGTTACGTCACGATTTGGGACAAAACACCTTGACCGATTAATTCTCTTGAACAGCACAAAGGGACCGTACGCTGTATCTGCATTTATATTCATTGCCAAAACAGGCCACGGACCCTTTCTGTCACGGGAACAAAGCTCCAGATGCTCTTATATTCTAAGTCTCATGGGCTCAGCAACTGGTGTGGCACCATGAATCACATAAAACCTGAGGTTTATAGCCTTCGGAAAGCTGACACCGCCCAGGTTTAAGGGTTCGACTGTTCTGCCTAAGATGAACACGCGAGCTCCGAGTATCGTGTACTAAACACTGTCATCTCACAATCAATAGGTATCGGGAAGGCTCTTTTTAAGGTTTTGCTCCTTTCCCATTCTCCCGCAGACTGAAATTATTCAGCTCCATCCTGCAGGGCTCCATTAAGCACTTTGTTTCTCACTGACCGACTGGAACCAAACGCATACGGCCTCCACGGATGGATAAACTGCTGCAAAAAGAGGTAAGTCAGCAATACCGATTGGCTCTGCTGTCTGAGCGTGCCTTTTGATTTTTGAGTTGCTGCCCAAGGCACCACCAGTGCTCCCCCTTCAGAAGCCCTCGGTCACTCAAACGGTGCCCGCGCCCGTGGCACAGGGCTTGCCCTTGCAGAAACCGGATTCGTAACAAGGCAAATTTCAGGACTCGCAGTTGTGGAACGTATATTTGTGGCACAGATCCCACACCTCTTCTCTTCCACTACACTGTTACTACTCAAAAGACCGGTTTTACTTTGCTGCCCGTCTCTCTAACTCTGAGAAATAAATGGTTTCTCTCTGCGCAAAGCTGCACAGGGATTCCAAACCGTACTTTTTGTCACATCATTTTCCTCCTCCTTTCCCTCCTTGGCAGCCCAAATAACAGAACCAACATGAACCTCTGCGGTGGCTTCTTTTGCGTGCGTGTGAGTGCGAATTCCTACTAATTATGAAAACGTGCTGCGTTGTCCCTCGTTTCTGAGGCCTGGCTTTGACAGACCATCTCCCTCCCGAGCTGCTGCTGCAGCAAGAGCTGTTGATAAACCCTGGACGTTTGCTGAGAGCTCTGCACCGCAGTAAATGCCCGCGCGGGAGGCAGCAGACCAGAACGGGTCCGCGAGGAGGCGTCTGAGTTGGTCACAGCTCCCTACAAATCTGGCGCTCGGGAATCTCCGACAGCAGAGGCAAACTCTCAACACGAGGCATTACGTGTCTGCAAAGGCAAAATGGTGATTCCCACTGGGAAACAAACACTGACAACCTGGTTTTCACGCAAACACAGAGGTAACAGCAAGGCTATCAGTAAGTAAATCCTCTCTGCAGAAGCTGGAATGAAGCGACAAACCAAGGAAAAGGTTACCTGCTTGTTCAAAGCAATTTCTATTACTGCAAGCTCCGAGCTGCCAGCCGAGTGCGAAGGTCTGGATCCTGGGAAGTCTTACTCACGTGCACATTGTGTGGAGCAGAGATGTGGAGCAGAGTCTGAGTCCGCTGTGTCAAAGGCGCTGCTGAAGATCTGGGGTGAGGAAATGCTCTCTTACAGAGAGCTCGCAAGCCTCAGCCCCTCAAGAGGGGGGTTCTCAAGAGCCGGCAGCTTCCCAACCAACCCTGGGAAACACGTTCAGAAGACGAGCATATGCTCTAATCCATTTTCTAGTTACAAAGGCTCCTTTCTGACTGCTTTGGCTGACAACAGTAGAGATAGCGTGTTTATCATCATTCTTCAAACACTTGAGAGAGAACAATGTGAGTGCATTTTTATTTTGGTTTGTACTTCTTTATTTCATTGCTGTACAGCTGCATTACACTTGGCTTCAATCCCTTAAGCGTGATTTTCCTTGGCAAAATAGTCACTGAACTGAGTAGAACTTACTATTGGAAAAATATGCTTGAAAAACCAGCGTGATGTCAAAGCCAACTGAAACCCACGGAGCTTAAAATGTCACAAATGTGCCTGTAGCTGAAATACACAGCTCCTCATTTTTTTGACTGAACTAGGAATGTTGTAAGTCTTAGGCTGTGAAGCCGACTGTAAAAATCATAGAGTAGCCTCTTGAAACCCAATGTGTGCCTCACCCCCCGCCACTGCCCCGAACAATCATTTGGAAAACAATGATCTAAAACTTGATGTAGGATAATTCCACGGGCAACAAATGACCGGGTGGCTCCGCTCCCAGCCCTGCCTGCATAGACCGCGTGGCTGTTGGTGAGAAGGTGGGCTACAGGCTTCCTTAGAGAAAAGATAGAACCCGACTTTGCAAAACATCTTTAATATTCAAATATATAAATAAGCACTACTGAAGAATAATTCAGAAGACTGTGGAGATTCGTTATGAACAGATGCTATAAACAGGAACGGTAACATTGCTAGGTAAGGAAGAAGGAAGCTATTTTAGGAGTCTTGAAAATCTCTAGTTCCTCAGACAGATCATGCTGCTATAGTTACTTTATATAAAATTATATTCTGTAAAGCACTTTAGTAAAAGAAACCTTTTACTGGAACTATTATTTAACCAAGATTTTCTACAGCACTAAAACACACTGCAATTGAGTTCCTGATAGAGTTTTAGGAATGGGAGGGGTGAAAAAAAAAAACCCGAACAAAAAAAAACCTACCATACCTGCACCAGGAGCTATTTATTAGCATAACACTCTTCCTTTTAAAGATTTCATAACAACTGAAGTATATACAAAGTCTTACAGCATTTACACAATAAAAAAAGTTTCCTATTAGCTGATGAGGGAGAAGGTAGTGCTGCAATTTACTTCAAAGCATGTATACAGGAATAATGAAGCAGACCACTGTACTTTCAACTTCTCCGCTACCGCACCACCACTGCCAGTTGAAATGACAGTTAATTAAACCACTGGGAAGACAACGGGTTGTCAAAAGATGTGTAACAGGTTGACCTGCAGCACTAACCATCATAAGGAGGAAAGGAAAACAAAAAAAAGAGAAAGAAAAGCTACATACTGTCGTGTTTCTACACTTTTCTAGAGCTGTAACAGACTTTCACAGCCTTAGATATAACATATGCAAGACAACATAATCACAACTTTTCAGATATAGTTCAGCTACTGAGCGTATTTGCTTCGGAATAGGAGGCGTTACAGTGATATGGCTGTGTGTTTCCATTTTTGTTCCTCAGTTGTTCAAACAGGTCTACGAAAAATTAAAAAGACAGCATGGAGTCTGTAGCCGTGATGTGTCTGACTAGTGAAGGCATTCAGTATCAGCTATAGGATCTAACTGTCCCTGTCAAAAGTTTAAGACCAGGAATCTCCGAGTGAAAACCAAACCCACAAAACCCTGCCCCTACGCCCCGTTCGTCTGTACTCCAACCTCCTCCAAGCTTTTCCAACGGGGAGAATACAAAGCCAGTAAAATGCTTACACCAACCCAAAGAGACGAGACTCGTTTAGTTTACGAGAGGTCAAGCAGATTCACAGGCTACTTCTGCTGTAAACCCGAGGGAGCTTACCTAGAAAAAAGAAACCTCTGCTGAACAGCCCCTTCCTGCGAACAGGGACAGAGAGTTTAACAGCAACACAGAATTTAAGGTCGCAGCATTCTTTGACCTTTAGAAACAGTTTTACAAGTGCCAATAACGCACTTCCCGCAAGAGATGAGCCTATCGTCGTATGCCCAAACCTCTGATTTTTGGCCAATTTTGCTTTTCTTCCCCCCAAAGGGATTCCGTTTCAACTTAGAAACCAGTAACGTCAGTTGACAGCATCTGCCTTAAGACAAAAAGTGACATAGAGAAAATCCACAAGGAACCACATAAATACCAAAGAAGTCATATAACCCTTCCATGTAAACACTTTGATTATACTGAAGCCCTAATTAGATTCTCATCTTAAACTTTTGGCAGACAAAGCGTATGCTCAGCCAGGCTCGGTAGTGAGTTACTGTTCAAGTGGAAGCCAGGTCAGCTCACATGTTGACAGGCATGCAACTTGGGAACATTGCACAACAAGCAACACAAAGAGATTGGAGAAGTGTACAAGACTTCAAGTAGACTTCACAACCCTTCACAACTGAATATTCACAGACAAAGAGACAGTCCTCGCTTTTCCGACGGTGGATTTCTCTCTCACACGTGGGACACCTTCTGTGACTCTCTAGCTTGCTTGATGCTATATAACCACTTGATGATTCTGGCATTCCTTTCAATGGCAGAAATGCCGTATGGCACGCGGTCATTGGCACTGTCATCGTTTCTAAGGTCACTGTTGCTGTCCTGAGACTGTTCACAGTCTGAGCTAATCATGCTTGCGCTGCGAAAGTTGAGGGATATAATATCAGAGTTAGCCCTTGCAAAGTTTTCCATCCCGAGGTTTTCAAGCTCTTCAGGATCCAGTCCGCAGTAGTTAAAGAATCGTTCAACATCCGCGTCGACACGGAAGTATCTGTCGCTTAAGTCTGATTTTGATCGCTGTAGGGAGGGTCTTCTACTAACTCCGCATCCAGACTCGACTGCTTCGATCTCTGGGGATTTCAGGGTGGCAATGGCAGCGATTTTAGGCTTTGGAGGCAGAGGTGGGGCTGAACTACTGCAGGGTATTGCTTTTAGGGGCTTTGTACTAGTTACTTTCCTAATGTCTGAGGAGCTGTGAGAGACATGCAAGAAAGTCTCTGCCGACTGATCTAGGAGCCGTCTGCTGACGTTGGAGCTACTCTCCTGCGGGCTGCTACGGCCCTGCGTGGGGTAGACCTTCAAGGATTCGGCGAATGAGTGTCGGTTCAGCTCTGTCGAATCGGCTCTATGGGGCGGCCAGTTTCGGGGACCGTGCTTATGCCCTGAACCCGAGCTGGAGCCTTCAGAACTGTTGATGATGTTCTTCAAAATCTCAAGTTTCAGATTTTCTCTCTGGACGCCGCTCTCGGTCTTCGCGTTGTTGCTGAAGACTTTCAAGGTGGGGCTCCCCAGCGCTCGCTTGGCCGCGGGACAGACCGGCGGGCTCCCCCCCACCCCCCGGCTTCACGGGCTCCGGC
>NW_010429990.1:48684-48934 GCF_000710305.1 Buceros rhinoceros silvestris
GCTTGGCCGCGGGACAGACCGGCGGCTTCGCCAGCACCGCCGGCTTCACGGGCTCCTGCTTGGCATTGATGACCTCCTGGCTCTTGACGTATTTTGCCTTGTCGGCTTCTAGCCTCTCCACCGCGCTCAGTCTTTTTGGATTAGGCTCCGCCTGCCTGCGAAAATAGTCGGGTCCTTTGTTCAGGATCCGGAGGGGAACGGCAGACGTGAAAGTCACGGCAGGGCTGACCGGCTTCACCATGCTACCTGT
>NW_010429990.1:49104-49610 GCF_000710305.1 Buceros rhinoceros silvestris
TAGTGTTTCTGTAGGCATGTTTGGTGGTCTTTCCCCCGCAGCCGTTTTGGATTCTTCTCTGGGATCTCCTAAACGCACGGTGCAGAAACATGTACATTAAGCACAATGAATAGCCGATGAATCCTGGGATCTGAGCGTTAGCAGCAGCGCCTCATCTCACAGCTCATTAAATAACACTGCGTTTCTCTTCTAAAGGCAGCCTTTGTAGGGCAAGGCCACCCGACACAAGTCCGTATTAGTCTGCTCCGCTGACTCCTTTCTTCTCGCTGAAAGATGTGGGAGTCTCGCCGTTCCCTTTGTGCTCCGCTACCGGCAGCGATCTGAAACGCAGAATAACCAACCACACGTTAGCGAGAGCTCCTGACATCAGCGCGATAGCAACAGACGTCTCCCGGACCACCTCTCCCACCGCCAGACCGGACGCTGCCGCCGGTGCAGGGGAGGCGGGTCTTGGGGCGCCCGTGACCCCCTCTTGCCCCTGCACCTCTTACACGAAAAGCGTCGCT
>NW_010429990.1:49723-68201 GCF_000710305.1 Buceros rhinoceros silvestris
TTCTTGGGGCGCCCGTGCCCCCCTCTTGCCCCTGCACATCTTACACGAAAGGTGTCGCTTTCTGCTTATAGTCTGAGCTTGAATTTAACAGAATTACACTGAAAAAAAAAGAAAAAATGAAACCCCACCACGATACAGATGTGCATTTCTAGGGGGAGAAAGCAAAGCAAAATGCTCCAATTTAAGGACTTCGACCCCCCTGAAGACCAGTGAAAAAGCACTTTCAAATGAGTACCTTTGGCTCTGAGTGGTTGAGTCGTGCATGTTTTTTACCTCTAAACTCCAAGTATTTTCCTCCTTTTAGGCAACATATTCTGTAAATCTAAGAAATCAAGTGTATTCTCCTTTATTATTAGATGCTCCAGAAGACTATCTGGTCTAAAAAGCAGAAAGGCAGAGACATGCCGTGTCTGAAGTGCAACACACACCTTTCATCGTTACTCTAATCTAAGGTCAGCAATTAAAAAGCAGATCTCTCTAGAGCCACCAACTCCAGACTTGAGCCTGTCTGAACTGTAGTTCCAAAGCACCGGTGCTCCAGCAGTAAAAGGCGGCTTTCCAAGTTCTCATGATCACCCGACAGGCTTCACAGAACAACAAAAAAAGCCTTTGGTTTTGGATGGAAGACTCTGGGAGCACGTAAAAACATTCCAGCTGGGTTTGAAAGAAAAGAACTCGTCTTCACATTTAGGTATTATCATTCAAGTCTTCTACAAGCCCCGAGTGCAAATGAAGTTTACTGTCACCGAAATTATTTTAGATCCTATCACTTCAAATTGTCACAACAGTCTAAAATCCAACGCCACAGATGATTTTACAAGTGCTGTAACAATTTTTCCCACATGAGGCACTGAAGGGCACTTATCATGGAATCTACTTTTCAAGCAGCGATTTCACTAATGGGTCTCATTTGTTTTATTACTGCCCCATTAATCTGTGCAGCCCTTTTTAATATCCTATTTCTGTTATCGCTGTGTTCTTCAGGGAGAGGAAAAAAAAAAAAAGCAGCTGCCAGTTCATCCCTCCCAGGGCTGACTTGCTTTCGCCTGTACTGCCATCAGCACCCAACTTGCTAACAGAGGATGTGCCATCAGTTCATTGTTCAGACCAAAAAGACCCTCACAATTTAATTTCCAGCTAAAGCTGCATTAATGGTAAAAAGAAAACAACCTCAATATCCCAGAAATACATGATATATACATTGAATATTCTCTCTAAATCATCAAGGTCAAAGCAAGCAAATAAAATATATCAATGTCACAACGAGATCACAGGAAAAAGCTGAGCTTTCTCCTGAAGGCTCACTGTCACGAGCATCCCTCAATACAAACCAACATATTTAGGTGGGTGATAAACCAGACGCGCATTCAGTGCGGTTGGAAGGGCAGTGAAATGTTAATTAAGCTTGTCTTTCAACGTTGTTTTATAAACCCTCGTGCTCACTGCTCAGCAGACTGACTTCCTGAATTTCAACTAAGTCGTCCTGAAAGAGAAAAAGCTCGCTTTCCTCATTTGAATCAACATATTTATTGGTGCTATTTTGAAATTATGAATCAAATTTCCAAATGTGCTGAAGGCAGTTCCTACACGCGTCTGCACGCACACATTTCTCTTCTGTACGCACAAATCAAATCCTTCCACGTCGCCAGCTCCGAGCTCGAGGCTGAGTGCCTGTGAAAATAACCCACTATGTATTTGATACTTGGGTGCAGAATCAAACCCACGTGAGAGCAGGTTCTTGACAGGGGGAAGAAAAAACCCCAAACAACCAAAAACCCAGAAAGAAAAGCCAAGACCTGGTGAGGAGCCAGAGCAGAAACGTCCACACGAGCCACCACGAGGAGCTGGGGCAGCCCAGCCCGACACGGAGGCTTTGTACATGTGGGGTGCTGGTGTAAGTTAAGGGATGTGCAGCTATGAGAAAGGATCAACTATGGTTTCTTGGTGTGGTTAAATTGCTCCGTTTCACTGAGGTGCTGCATTTAAATATCCCCAGAAAGTTTATTCAGAATTTTCATCTCAGAGACCTAAAAATTATTAGCCAGATACTGTTAGAAATAAAGTAGGATGAAAGAGAGGTGGATGAACGGAATGGAACATCTTCTCCTGCTGGTGCTGGCCGCAGGCTCTCTCTGCTGCTAGCTGGGAAAGTGAGTTCAATTCCCACCAGCCTTCTGCTGGGCACCTCGACCACAGCAGCGACGCTAGAGAGCTTTGCTGCTTACTAATTTCACAGGTAACAACAAAGGCTGAGCAGCAGCAGAACAGGATAGTCTCGGGCAGGCCAAACTGTGCCACTTGGTTTCCAGTTGTGAACATCATCGCTGCAGCAACAGGGGTGTAGAAACGGCTTTCTTCTGGCTTAAACCCCACGGAAACTCGCTGCTGAGGCATCCGAATTCCTGTTGTGTGCAGCTCTGGAACCAGCTGTGCACTGCAGACATCCAAAGGCAAATGGGTTTGCTTCACCCACTCCTCAGAAACGAAAAATACATAAAATGAAATATCCTCTGGGACCTATGAAATGTTCCACTTACTCTGTTTACATCCAAATGTTTACGCAGTAATTCTTCGACGGACTGAATTGTGTTTTTCAGGACTCACACCAGATTTCCATTATTGCTTTTCCTTGTAACAACTGCTAGAGATTATTTCAAGAAAAACAAACCTAAAGCCTTATGCACACATTCAAACACTGTTCATTTTAATTCTATGCATACATTAATAAAACCTTTCTTAAAGGTCTTGCTCACTGAGCTCCTCTAACACCCAGCGATGGTGTAGAATACAAACCGTACAGAGGAGTAGAGGGCTTTTTTTTTTTTAAAGCTGTATTTTCAGCCAGACACTCGGACTCAGGATTCCTTTCCAACAGAGGCAGAGATCCGAAGCGTTTATTTATTCCAGGCATCGTGCTCTAATCACTCTTAGGTCTGTAATATGTTTGTCAGATATTCACATTTCAATAACAGAGGCACCATCTGCCTGATTTAGGGGAACACAATACAGCCTGCAGCAGCAATAGCTACACAACTAACATTAACTACAAATAACTCACCTAGAAAATATTCTTGCCTTGACTTAACGCCAAGACAGTAGGAGGAGATAAACTATCCAGAAACTTGGGAATTACAGTTCCATATATTATAAATACGCAGTTTTTTGAAATTTAGAACTAATTTATGAACTGGCCCCATTCTGGCAAGTTTTTCTTCCTAGCGCTCTTGTTAGTACAATGTTATTGTACAATACTTAAGTGTATTTTTTCTCTCATACCTGAAGCGGCATTCTAAACACGGACTGACTGATGCTAACTGACAGCAAGCAATGCGCTTTCCTCCCCGGGTCTGCGTTGCCCTGTAGCTCCTACGCCTTGACCAAATCTCAGCCTGTCTTTGCCTAAAAAAGAGCACGATGTCTTTTAAGAGTACTTGCGTCGCAGCAAAGCAGCAAATACCAAGGCTGAAAATACGCCCCGAATGGAATCAGTGGAATTTCTGCTCTTGACTTGAGCGAAGACACAGCTTCACGTGATGATGAAATTCACACTTTTAATTCATCCCTTTGGGACAGCAGATGATTGCACAGAAGGTAGGATGAAGCACAGCAGATAAATATAATGAAGGCTGACAGCCTTTACTCTGCTTTCCTTGATATTGAAAGGCTCGCGTCAATTTTATTTGCCAGGTGATAAAATATAACTGCCACTACCTCAAGATGCACCATAAACTTCACATAAATTCCAGCGTAATCAACAAGTGATCTCAACAGGACTCAAAGGGATCACAAAACAAAACCTGCACGGGACACAGATGGAAAAAGTCAGGCTCTGTTAATGATGAGGTGCACCTCAGAGCTGCACGTCCCAGGATGAAGATGCTGCTGAAACAGTCCCTGTGAAACCTATAAGTGAGGGCTTTGCTGAGAGTGACTTGCCACAGGTCTACGCACTAAGGTATACTAAAGCGCACGTCTAAAACTGAGACAAGTTCTCCTGTGGATAACTATAAACCTCACATATTTTTACTGTTAAGTTTAAAAATATAGGCTAAGCCTAAATAAACTAGGCTTAAATTGACATAAGATAACCCACATCCAGAATAGCAATGGTATTTCATTTTTTAAACCAATTTTAGATAAGCATGTGTATGGGTGTAGACGTGGTCTCACATCATATTAACTGTCAAGATAATGCATGAGGAGATGGAATAATCTTTCAGATCTACCATGACTCAAAATATTAATGAAAGTGCTGATTTTCAACTCTGCTCCCCCCCAAACGTGAGACAGTGAAGAGCAGTATCTGTTCGAGCAGATGTTTGAGCCTCCAAAAGGTCATTAAAAATGTGAGCTATAGCGACCTAAACCCAAGAGTGGCAGAATTAGGTAGGTGTGGGAAATCTCCACCAGGTGGGAAGGTTTGGCAAAGGTGGCTGCTTTTCACTGCTGATGTATTAATTCCAACCCAACCCCCCAAACTACAACGAGCATTAACTCTGTAGTAACTTGCATAGATTAATGTACAATGGGCTGATGTATTTATGCTGATCGTGTCACACTCAAAGACTTAAGCTAAAACTCTCCACAAACAAAACGCTGCCGCCACTTTGCTCTCTTCCCATTTCACCACGCAGCTGAGACGTGGAGGTTCAGAGCAGGATGCAGCCAGAGACAGAAATGTTAACGCTGTTACAGGGCAACAGCTTCTGGAAAAACCAGGGAGGTACAAACGCCTGGAAAGCAACTTAGCAGCTGTACTTACACACTGCCCTGCAAGGGATGCTTAGAGCTTGCTGGGAGCTGGACAGAGGAGCCTCCCCGAAAGAAACACCTTCAGAAAGTCTTTTGCTTCTTTTTAGCTCTGAAATCCAGCACTACTATTTCCCACCCAGCAGCAATGACCCCCTCCCAGCGATATTTGCTCCTGGGTAAATACTGCCCTAGAGACTGCTCCCAAACCTGAAAACTCCAGTTTCCTTCAAAAGGCGCAGGCAGCTGCCCAAACGGACAGGAAAGCTCAGAAATGAAATTCCCCTTTCTTCCAGCTAGGTAGTGAAAAGAAGAACACAAGTCACCTTGTTGTGTAGAGCGGGATTACATGCTGGTTGTTAAAGCCGTAATGGAAATCGGTTCTGCTTTCTCTGGACCCCTGTGCTGCTCACACCTTAATTCCAGACTGCAGTATTTCAGCCTCTTGTTTAAACAAAAAAAAATCAGGAAAGGGCCTAAAGAAGTATAATAAGGAACATAACTTCATATTACATTTTTAGCTCTAGCTTTATGTGACTACTTCTGGTTTAGCATGCGTTTTATGACAAGGAGTCTTTACACACTTTGCAAAGCTTTAGGAAGCACCCTTACTGCTCATTCATCAGCCAGTGTCAACAGTCCCAGGTCCAAACCACTTCTGCCCTTTTAATTCTGCATCTCTCCATAGCCATCGTGCTACATTTATAGTCCCCTCCCTACAGGAAGATCACAACTTCCAGTTTATTTGTGGTCTCCTGGACCTACACAATTTCTCCAGGATCCTCTCAGCACTTCTAGAAATCAACACAACCCACTTCTTCAACACAGGATACTCAGCCCCGGTGCTCCATCACATTTCAGAGGTTCATCGACCCTGAGACAGGTCCTTGCTGCACCAGGTCCAAGCTGGTCCCTCTTCTCTGGGGAAAAGGGGGATCCTTACTTTGCTCCTTTGCCACCTCCTATTCAAACCATTTCCCCACTGCAGAACTATCTGGACTCTGCTTTTCCTTTCTTCTCCTCTACTGATAGGAAAAGCTGGCACCTCATCTCCCTGCTCCTGGCAGCTGTCCTTCACTGCCATGCTTGGATTCAGCATCCTGAAAAGTCAGTTTTTCCTAGCGGTAACATTTTCAGAGTGAAAAAAAAACCACCAACTATTATTTGGGCAGCTTTATATGTCATTGCTGTGCTCTGGAAGGCAAGAGAGGGAGGCTGACAAGACGGTTTTAATTACGAAGCTCGGCAAAAACATTTTAAATGGAACACGACTCATTTTAGTCCACATCTCACATCCGTGGCAATTCTTAAGTCCATTTTAAGAGTGAGATGTAATTTAAGCTGCGCAAATCATTGCGGTATCGGGTTCAGTAGAAATCACACACATCAGGGAAAGAAATCAAAATCCGTCTGCAAAAATGCAGAGATACACCTGCAAAGCACCACGCGGACGTGTTGCCTCACTAGTAAGATTTGCAGACTCCACACACCATCACCCATGTGGCCCCCAACCACACAGCAAAGTCTGATCCTCTACCCTGCAGAGAACAACAGAAGCACAAGCGTCATCAGTAATTAGGCAGCTGGGAAACAGCTCAGTAACATCCACATCATCCCTCCCCCCCAAATGATCATCATTAGCTCAGCTATGGAACATACATTTTGATGGCAGTATTTTCAAAATGCTCATTCTGGGCTGTCTGACACACTGAGGTGAACTAAACATAGTCATAAATCCTTTAAATGTTTGAAAACTTGTATGAATGTTAAAGCATTCTACTGCAACATACTTGTCACCACCAGCGCACCTGCGGGAGCAGCCTTGGTCTTACCTTACACTACGAAGTGAGCCCTAAACCATAAATCACCTTGGCTTAGAAGAACTCCCTCCTCACACAAACCTGGAAATGCTGAGAAATCAAGCCAGATTTAAACTGATAAAGCATAGGTTTTCAAAATAAGAGATTTTTATTAAATGTGCAGTGTGTCTATCAACACAGCCCCTGCAGTCAAGGAGCTGAGGACCCATGACCAAGACTTCAGTTCAGTAGGATCACCTCCTTCAGAGCTCCTGCAGCAGGGCTCCCCTTTGAGATCTGGCCTCCTGCTTCAAGCAAACCTAAAAAAGCACCCTCAAGCTGAGCACTCAAAACTAACCACCCCTGAAAACCACACACCTGAAATGGCAGATTTGGTAGAAAAACGGAGTCTCCGTGTGCTGTCACTTAAACAGTGAAGTGTTCATAAACCTCTGGGTAGCTGACGTTGATGTTGCAGCTCGCCTTGAAGCACAGCACCTTTGTGCTTAAACTAATAAACTGAGACTCTCTTCTGAACTCTTCTGTCTGGGTACACCACCCCAGCTATGTCCTGAGCACCAAACCAGGTCAAAAGCTGGACACCTTCATCGCCTCCCCGATTTGACTTCCAAAGCTCCCTCCAACCCAGGCCACTGGTGGGTTGCAGCTGAGAGAGACGTTCTCTCCCGCAGCCTCCGTGCCTGGGGCAGGCTGTCCAGCGAGCCTAGCAGGCTGGTGGCGGAGCAGCTGGCAGGAAGAGATCACAGAGGGTTACCAGCCCTGGAGCCCCGCCGAGTTTTCAGGAACAAAACAAACAGTGGGGGAAATCCAGTCAACCAGAAACACCAGCCAGTCACTCAAACGAGTGCCAAGGTTTGCTGTAGACTCCAGTTCTTCCTTTTGGCATTGCTTCAGCTCCTTTCATGTGCTCGTTGCATGCCGAGACATGCAATAGGCTTGTCACCGGGGAGCCCTGAACTAGGCATGCTCTTGACCTCACGGTCTTTCCAAGACTATTGCTTAGAAAGATTGCTTTAATTATTTCTCTGTCCCCCTTACAGTATCAGACTACCTCACCATTGCTACACAGCAGCTCTCCTCTCAGCCCCGTGATACACAGCCACGCTAATAGGTCCCCCCTCTCCTGTAAACAAAAGAAAATCTCCAAACGGGGAATTAAATACAAGATTGAGTATAATTGCCCACTGTCACAAAGGAAACCTCTTCCAATCCCAGAAACCAGATGCAAGAACCAAGCTGGTACTTTCTGCTTTTCACCAATAAGCTGTTACTTCTTTAGAGAATGAGAATCAGCAAACTTTACATGGCAGATCTTGACCATCAGAGGGCCAAGCTGCCTAAGCCAGACCAATAACGGGATGCAGTAACAAAGGTGCTGAGCCTCAAGTGAGGACACGCGCTGTCTGTTTTTTCATCTGCCCATGCCTGCTGTGTCAAGGTAACCTCTCCCGCCCAGCTGCCCCGCCAGCACACTGTCCCCAGCACTGCTGGGGAACCGCGTTCCTCCAGCGCAGGAGATGCCCCTCACTCACTAGCACCAGCTCATTGCTGCTCTCAACTGGTTTCGAGACATTCTCTAAAAGGTAGTAAGGAGGGAGGGCTGGCTGCGTCACCTCAGCCAGGACCGAATGCTGCTTTCACCATAAATCACGGTTCCAATCTTTTCAATTTGTAAAACGAGTAATGTATCTTCAGCAGAACTACAGCCCTCCTAGAGCATCTGCACGAGCACCAAACCCTGAATTCCCTCTTCAAGAAGGCACAGATAAATCCCATATGGCATGACATCAGGAAGGTAAAAAATGAAATGTGACTGTGAAATTAGTGTAGGTCAACGCGCAACCACAAATCCTAACACAGATCACTCACAAGTCTTTGAATGTTCACGGTGTCAGTCCTTGGCACAGCCAAGACAGCTCTGCTGCCTTTAATTTCATACTACAGCAAAATTCCAGGCTCCCAATTTTCTCAGCTGACAGAAACTGCTTCTGAGATGATTTCTACATTCTGGGAACAGATTTTTCACCCTTAAATTAGCTGTGCGCACTCTCAGACTGAACATTTTTGTCTTGAAATAAAACAGCAGCGGTAATTGTTAATTTAAGACCCCTCACGATGCAAATGTACGTTCTGGAGCCAAATATGGTGACTGGAAACAGATGAGCATGAAACGCCTTCTACTGAGCAGAATTAAACTTAATATTAGTGAAGCGTGTTGCTGAGTTGATACACGATGCATCAGACATCGATTACTGATTTTTTTCTTTGTTACAGTGAAATACTAGAAGTGCCCTGCGTGTCTTTTAAGACTTGTACAACCCTGGTATGTACAGCTCCTGTCCCCTCCTGCCCTCTTGGGTTTCAGCTGGTTTCCTTGTATTCACCAAGGATGAAGCCACTTGATACGTGACATTCTCTCCATTACTCCTGACACTGGATTTCCCCCCTTTTGTTTAGCAGCTTTAACGATGAAGCAAAGATTTTAAACTTCAATGCTCCTCAGGGATATTTTAAGCTTTCTCCTGGTTTGGAGTGCATTAGGAGTAACCAGATAAATAACAGAAAGCGCTGGAGGACTAAGGCCGGAAGCACTCGCTTGTGCTGCAGGTCTCTGTTATAAAGCATTAACGCAATCTACTGACTGGGAAAGACTGTAACCAAAGTACAGGTTGGGAACAAAGGATAAGAAAAAGCCTGGGATACTGGACTATTTCCAGAAAGGGTTCTGTGTTCCATGCTGACACATACCTCTCTGTGCGATTGAGGCCAGAAAAGCAAGCCAGAATCTTTAAGCAGTGCTGAAGTATGTATTTGCTGCTAACGAATCTGCCAACCCAATCGATTAGGAAAGGTCAAGGAAGAGAAATTCGTAACCAGAACATACCTCCCAGGACAGCAGACGAGGACACAGTTAAAGTCCTTCTGGAACTGCCCTTCTTTTATCAAACCCTGGGAACAAACCTGTGCGTTTTAATTCAAAACGGTACCTGTAAGAGCGCAACACCAAACTGCTCTCTGTGCTCGGAACAGGGCGATGTAACACTCTAGGAGATTCTGGAAAAAAAAAAAGAGACAAAAAGTATGAAAAAAAGCATCCAAAACCCTAAAGAACAGAGCTGTAAATTCAGCAGGCGCATACGCATCAGTGCTGCTGTGCTGCTGGGGGTTGTGGAAACCAGCAGCCATGGCTGGTCCACCCCGCGAGAAGGGAGGGGACGAATCGTGAGGCAGCCGCAAGAGCAACCAGGGCTATTGTCCGTGCAAGGTAAGTGAGGAAATCAACGTGGCTGCACACTGGAAAAGCTACGAGCTGTTTAATAACTAATTAAAAAGGCATTTGGGAAGCCTCCGAACCCAAGCTCGCATCATGCCGCAGGATCCAAGGCGCGAGACGCGACGCAGCCACGCTGAGGATCAACGTACAAATGCAGACAGGGCCAAATGTCAAAACAGAATTTTTATTTCAACAACGGAGAATGGTGCATTTTAAGTTCTTGCTATAGATAAATAATTTCTTTTGTTTTCGTTTTGGCTATTTCCAGATGAAGAAAATACTGTAAAACACCAAACCAACCCCACTCTAATGCCATGACACAGCTTTAGCGGGGTGTGGAATCAGCATCAGCTACTTTGCAAGTAACTGAGGAAAAAACCAATGTCTTAACATTCGTGTTTCTTCAGGGCAGTTGCTAGCTGACTTTGACACGCAAATATAGAATCTACAGCGATGATCTGTTTAAGTGACCTCCCCTATTCAGAGTTAAGGTCAAAGAGCAAAAAGTTCTGCTTTTATTTATTAGCCTCTTCCCCTTTTCTAAAGCACTTATTTCAGACGGTGCTCTTTTAAACTGTGGCACTAGTGTATTTACAAAACACTACTCCTGACCAGCCAATCTATACATGCTTCATTCCCTATGCGATATCTTCTTTTTCTCTCCACAATTATTAGGTACTCTTGGGGAATTTAAACTGGTTAATAAAATCCACAGAGAAAAAAATTCAAACCTTTGTATTTTGTGTCAGCTACTAAAAATTTGTGTAAGTATCTTTGTAACATGCTGACAGAAGATCACGTAGTTTCAAAATTTTGACATTATACTCCTGAATTAAGGATTTTTATACACAACAGTTAAGGGAAAATCAAATCATTTGGGAGGAAAACGGCTCTGCTGCAGGACACTGCCTTTCTCTGCACATTTTTAGGTGCAGGAGGGCACTGATGCAGGAAGAGCAGAAGCAGTTATCCTAACTGTGCTACGAGGTTGGCGACACCCAGCTGAAGGGCAGAAAAGCCAAGTGGAGGAAGAAGCTCCAGCACAATGATTTTTTTTTTTTAAGATTGCTCCAAAACACAGACACCATGTAAGACACAAAGTTCCCTTCTATCCACGTACATACACTTTTATTTTGTCACTGAAACACAAGCACTCCCATACACCTGGTTCACTCCCATACTAGGAATTCAAACAGACTTGAAAACTATTCATGGGGAGCGAGCTATACACAAAAAAAGCCCTTCAAAATTTTGGCAAGACTAGACAAGCCTCTCTCATAGCCTCCAAATACGTAAAGCTTATTTTACACCGTTTCAAACAGCAACACGGATCAACACGTTTATGACGAGACTGTCAGTGAGAACTGCATAGTGGAATCTGTTCGTGTTTGGTGAACAGCAGATAAGGCTGATAGATAGTACTTGGGCAACTCCGTATCATTCCAAGTTCTTCCACAGCCCAGCACAACATTCTCCAGTTGATGCACCTCATGCATAGGTGGGATGATCACCATCAAGATGGTGATGAAGCACCATCCGCGAGGGCTCGGGTGCCTCCACCAGCAGGAGAGCAAAGCCTCAGGCAGGTGGCACTGGATTTTGTAGGGGTAGGACAAAGTACGTAGTGATTCTCTTAAAAATCAGAAATAGATACACCGATACAGCACCAAAGACGTGGTAGCTGAGATCTGGTCAAAGAATTGATTGGTCACTGGCTCTTCCTTGAGAGGTGCACGGGATGTAGCTGAAATGGTCATTGCAAACCATTACAGCAACTGTCCTTATCTTTCTAATTCTTAAAAAAAATAAAAAATAAGAAAAAAGATAGATAAATAAAAAAGTCTTTAGAAGACCTCAGATCCAAAACAGCACAAAGAAAGGTGTCAGACTTCTCAAAAGCACAGAAATCTATGAAACTGAGCCACGTGCACAAGCCAGTTTACCTCCTGAGCTTCAGCTGGAAGGGCAGAAAATGGCAGTACCTAGACAGGAAGCACCC
Source organism: Buceros rhinoceros silvestris (assembly GCF_000710305.1). Taxonomy (NCBI): domain Eukaryota; kingdom Metazoa; phylum Chordata; class Aves; order Bucerotiformes; family Bucerotidae; genus Buceros; species Buceros rhinoceros. Next base: position 61,566 of record NW_010429990.1, read on the forward strand.
AAACCAGGATCAGAAACTCTGGACCAGATTCAGACTGTAAAAAAATAACAACTTCTCCAATATTTTTCAAATATACTGACTACAGAGGTGTGAACTATCACATCCTCCTCTGAATGGATGTTTCTCCGTAGCTTTTTTCTCTATGAACTCCCACAGCCTCATCCAAATTTGTCTCCAAAAAACCCCTTCTGGATTGCCAAGAAAAACACTCCACAATGGCTGGGCAGCTGGCACACTGCAATCGTTCGTTATCCTGCTCTCAATGGTCTCTCTCATCTGCTGGTGAAAATCAAGGTCAAGTGAAAAACCTTAACAACCACTATGAGGAGATCTGGTGTTCTGAAAATTAAATATGTAGCTAGAAATTCTAAATATTTCTACCATTTTCAGAAACGTATTTTTTTGATCATCTGGCAAGCAAACTGTTCAGGAAGGACAAGACCGACTTGAGGACTTTCACACCCAGGCTGGGTGCCGGCAGGGCCAAAGCTTTCCTTCCATCTGCGGTACCAGGACATTCTGGTAACACTCCACATTTAGAAGACTCATTAAATGACACCTATCTTTGAAATGAGTGAAGACCTTCAGGACTAAGAGTCACTGAAATGCAAGGACAACCCATGAAACAGAGACTTCCTTCTCTTCCAGTTTAGCACTCATACTTCTTTCTGTGGGTCAGCCTTATCTCTAAAGTTACCTGATCCTTCCGAGATACACACTTTCCATCGGTGGGGCCAGAAAACTCCACGCTGTCCCACCAGTGGCCCCTTTAGTTGGCTAATTACCAGTCCAGCACACTTAGAATGAAAAGCACCGTGTTGTGAGCAAACCCACTGCAGGGCCCAGATCCACGAGTATTGCAACCGATGTTGTATAGTCAAAATTTCAACATCTCAAAGGAAGGAATGACCAACACGCTGGCCGTGCCAGCAAGAACCCCGTGAGGACTTCATAAGGGAGAATAAACCAGCTTAACATCTGGATCTCTTATTTGAGATATATCTGAAGAATGAAAGAGACATCTGGCCCCCATCAGCAGAGGGACATATAACGAATTCTGAAAGGCACTACACCAAGGACCAATCTTCCTCAGCACCTCTTAACCGAAGAGCAGGGTGAGCCTCGTGCCTGCCACAAGCGTACAGGCACTGTGGTGAGGAGTCAGGGAGCGCACCCGATTCTTCACATTCCTACTTGCTGGAAACCAAGGAGTTTGCTTCCTGAGCCAGAACCTGGCCTCTCCTTAGATATCCCCCATCTGAGAACTGCCAAAGCTTATCTCAGTTCAGACTCCGAGATCTGAATCTTAGTGAAGAATAATTAAAACAAAGTCGGATCTCCCTTGTTCACAGAAAATGAAACAAAAGAAAAAACGGAACAAAGTTATAAATCAAGTTTCAAGTAGGCATATCAGGCCAACTAAAAGCACCTTGCAGTCTGCCCTCCTCGTAAAGAGTCAAAATATTTATACCCAAATACACTTTCCGTAGCTGTTCTGCTTTTTACCTTCGCCCAGGTTTGGTGAAGTCTTGACCCCGAACAACACCAGAGACATACCATGACAGGAGAAGTGAAATCCACACACACAACATTTTTTGAATTACCCAGATGACAACAAATCTCACTCAGGATACCACACACCAACACGTGCGGACACAGAGAGGAATGAATGCCCTGTGCTGGCCAACCTGTAAATGAACAGGCAAAATACTGTTCCTGCTGCTTTTTTGGGAAAAGTTACCATAAATACAGGGAAACACACAAAAACCCCTCGAACCAAGACAGTCACAGAGGCACAAAAGCTAAAAGGAAATTAAGAGAATGAAACTTAAGGCATCACTGACCTTTGCCTGGGTGGATCATGGGGAAACTTTGCTGGCTTTGGTACTGCCATCAAAAGGTGACTTAGAAGGTTTGATGGTTTATGTGAAATACACCTGGATACGTCACATTTTTATCTCACTCAAAGTGAGACAACACCAGATACCTGCTGTTTTCCACAGTGGAATCCTCCACTTCTCCACTTGCATAAAAGAAAACAAAGTCTCGCAATAATTATGATTACCACAAGCTTGCAGGTAACCTCTCATCTGAGAGTTAAAGTTGAGCAGATGTTTCAGCACAACTAATTGTATTCAGCTTTGCCTAACCTACCATAAAAGAAAACCAATTTTTGAAATGGATAGTTGGAGCAGTGTAATTGGAGCACATCTGAAGCACATTACCTCTGCCAACAGCTACCATGGCTGACGTAGATACAAAAACATTTTTATAAACAGATACATTTGTGCATAATTTTTACAAAAAGATGAATTCAGGTACTGAAAAAGTTTGTTAGACCCATAATTTTCATGGAAATGGTTAATTAAGCCTAAACTCAGAGGCTTTGTGCGTACTTTCAAGAGATACTTTGCATCTGTAAGTCAAAACGTGATCATCACGTCAGTCCTTGGTGTGTCTGAAGACCAAATGTGGCAATTTGAACTGGCACGTACAAATTCTAAGGTTACCTTTTGAAAAATGAGACCTCAGGCACCTTTACTACATGAAGTGGGAAACACAGTCCATTCCTCCTAACAGCCCTGGCCCACCACCCTTGGCAGCGGATCACACACATCTGGAACTAACACCTCGGAGAAGAGGAGGAGATGAAAACAGGACTCAGCTACATACGTGCTTCTAGTACCACAAGGGAATTTTGATTCCTCTCTAAAAAAACCCCAGCCTAATTAAATGTCACTGTGCACATTAAGTTCTGTGATGCCTCACTGTTTTATGTGCAGTCCAAAACCAAGAGAGCTCATAAACCAAACCAACAATTAAGCCGAGGGTTTGTAGTAGGTAGAGATGTCCCCTGCTCTACTTCAGTTGTTTCTTCAGTTCAGCCAAGAAGAGATCACACACACAGCTCCTAATTAGGTCACAAACTCTCCCTTTCTCATGTTTTATTCGTGCACCTTGTAAAGGGATGCACATTATGTCCCGTTCCAAAAGGAGCATCACACTATGAGCAACAGTTCTTCAAGGATGGATCAATATTGTGTTGGTATTGCTCTATTTCAGGGAGGGAGAGACAGATCCGTTTTCTTCAGTCAGTGAAAAGGAACAATATAAAATCAAGTTGTCAGTCTCTTGACATACAATCTGTTTTAACCTACAGTCAATAGTTCCTTGATGAATCAATCTCTGGGTTATTCCAGAGGAATTCTCAAAAATACCTTTAAGGAGGAAAATGTGTTGTCCGAAGTCTAGGTCAGCCACATGGAATTCATACTTACAGTAGACAACACTTCATGGCCAGCACATTGAAAAAAGTTAACACCTACTGTTTCATATTCCATACTCTGAAACCCATAATGCTTTTAGAATATACACACAGAATAAGCGCAGGTGAATTTTCAGCTGGGAGATAATGGTTACCGCAAAAAACTTCATCAGGCATCACAGCTCATTAACCTGGATGTTTACAATACGCCTGATCCTGGCTCTTAGGATCTTCAAACACTGATGCCTTCCTTCAGGCCAGTACTTGGAACATGTGATCCAGCAAGGTTCAGAAACTCTGTCTTGAAATTTTCTTTATTTTTCCTCGCCTGCACCACATTCAGCACTGCTGAGAAAGAGAAGGGCCTCTACAGAGGCGAAAAGCAGACTCTGGGCACTGAGCCAGTCTCCAGCTGTGCTCTGCCCTCCTAAACCGTGTCTGCATTTGCTGCGGCAGTATACACTATCTGTGTAAAGGCTCACGAAATACCAGAGGCACCCTAATTAAAAAATACCGAAGCAGCTGAAGACACTGTTTAAACACCACTTTTCCACTTCAGTCCCTAACTAAATATGATTTACACGCAGATCCTGGAGCTGGAGTAGCACCCACTTTTCTGGGCTGGCTGTTTGTGTTTGACTGCGGAGTATTCACTACTGTACTAGACAATGTATTTTAAGTTCTTCAGGAAGAAAAGTCAGGATCAAGGCTTGCTGGATGGTAATTGTAAGAATGAGCACCACCAGAAAAAGAAACACCTGAGCTACAAAATAACAATTGCTCTTCTCTTTTCTATTACTGTATATAGAATTTGGCCACATCCTAGGACATGCAACCACCTGAAAAGACTACTTTTTCTGGAGATGTTACACAAAAAGATAGAAGGAAGTGAGAGCTTGAGACCAGTTGAGATGAAAAAGGGAACCAGCTTCTGGAACACATCTGGGACGGAGCACAGAAAAAAACCCACAACAGGCTCTGCTCAACAGGGCACAGTGAGGGAGGGGAGGCATCGGCCAGAGCTGCAACATGGGAAATTCCACCCCTATACAGATAAAAACATCTTTCTGTTGTGAGGGAACTCTAGAGGCCCCTCCAACCTACACAATTCTCTGATCTCATCTTGCTACCTCTGTTTCAGCGGTACCAGAAATGGGTGTCTCTTTGCCCCACCCCATCTTCAACAGCGAGTGATGCAGATGTAGGAGAGACAGGACTAAACGGAACAACGGCCCCGTTAAAATTCATCGCCACAGTTATCCATCTCTTCCCGTCACTCCTTTTGTCCATTCTTGACAGACTGAGATATTTGCTTCTCAGTACGCACCAGGCATTTCCTCTGCTCTTCCGCTTTCTGCGTCTCACTTGTCAACCATGCACAACACAGCACGAAAACATGAGGCGGCAGAACAAGGACTATCTAGAAAAAGAAATGCACAATCTCTCCCTGTTAGCAGCGGGCATCTGTAACATACTCAGCAAGACAGTTAGTTAACTGGCGGTGCTGTGCAGGACTTGTGTGCAGCACTTCGGAATTAGTTCAGGGAAGGGCTGAGAAGGGCAAGACACTGCTGATGCCGGGGTTTAACTGTCGGGGGAGGCTAAGCAGGGGGCTGACGGGCTGTGCCATCCTGTGCGGGTCTGGCTGACACACCGTAATAGTCAATATGCTACAGGAGCCCCAGACACACTGCGCTGGGGAGGCAGACGTGCAGGGATGCGTTGGGGCAGAACTAAGTGGTGGGTAGAACAAACAGAGGTATTTAGAAACTGACTGATCAGAGGAGATTTCCTCATGCCACAAAACACCTACTAGGCAGGGAAATCACCGAGGGTCCCACGCAAAGTTCTGTGGTACGTATCATGCTGACTGAACCACCCCACTTCTCAACAACGAGGTGATCAGCTCCTTGCAGTGCATGGAAGAGCACATTCAGGCAGAACCGTGCAACGGTTTTGTCAGAAGACGACATGCAAACAATCTGGATTTAAGCTGCTGTTTGGCTCTCCTCAACGTTTCTGCCCACAGTACAGGCAGGAACATAGAAGTATTTGTAGTGACTCGTAGTGTCCTAGCAGACATCGAGCAACAGAGATCACCAAGCTTATTTCTTCTATGTAGTGGGAGCAAATAACAGCGTTATTAGAAGCGGACAGAGAACAGACAGACTAAAGCAACTCAGCAAACCCCACAGAAACTGGCTAATTAAACAAACTCCCACTTTTCACAGCAAGGACGCCTGGAATCTCAAGACTCTAAAACACGCAACGCCCTTCCCCCAGGTCATTTCCCTTAAATCAGCTCTTTTCCTTTAGCATCTCAAATCAAACACAAACTACATTTTAAAAACATCCATCCTAGAGATGAGCATAACTTAATAATGAAGCTGCTGAAATCAAAGCGCAGCCCTGCGGTACTCGGTCACACGACTCCTGGGAAACGCTGCTGGGAGAAGGGACTCATTAAAGAGGCAGGTCCTGCTCAGTGGCTGCGCATCTTAAAGATGCTCCCTTCGAGATCTCGGGGCCTGGACTCACAGCTATCTTGTCTGCTAATTCCTAACGCAAACGAAGCGAACTTTGTGAGGGTAATACTAGAGTGCTCACCAGTGAGCCTCCAGAGAGCTTTATGCTGCAGGTGGTGTCCACGCTGGATGTAAGCCACGGTAGTGCAGATGTGGTCTAAGGCAGGTGATGTTTCCAATGAAACCTATGGAAGAATAAATGCACACGGCTCCTGCCGCTACATCTTTGTTTCCAGGTTACAAGTTTTATTCCCAACTCTTTTGATAAGGAAGTTGCTATTATTATGTTTACATGATAAAAGGCAATGCTAAGGACTAATGACATATTTGTAACATTCATTAATTTCTTACTGACAACTTATTTGCTCTTATAAGCTGTACCTCAGTTAAAGACAGCACAGCTGCCCTCCACGAGTCATCACAGCCACGTTGCTTTCACCTACAATCCCTCCACCAAAGCTCACGCAAAAAGCTCAAAGTAAAGACTAAAAGCTTCACTTCCAAACCACTGGTTTTGAAGTGAGGGAAATGCTACAGCATCCACAACATATGCCTTGCAGAGCACTAAACCCATACCGAGCTCTCCATCAGACAGTGGACCAAGCACCAGAGCAGCAATAGGTAAGGGGCGGCCAGGAGCAGTGAGCGCCCTCGCGGCTGTTCTGGCTGCCCAGGACGTGGGTGGACGGCTCACCTGTCAGACGAAAGCAGCTTAGGGTAGGACATGCCCGGGAAGGGTCTGAGTTACAGCAGCTCTCGGCACAACCAAACGCAGGAGCGCTGCCGCGATGAATGCCGGTGCAGCTCCTGGAAAGCAGGAGTGGAAGGAGAGGCAGGGGCGCCGGG
>NW_010429990.1:68235-73429 GCF_000710305.1 Buceros rhinoceros silvestris
CGATGAAGGCCGGTGCAGCTCCTGGAAAGGAGGAGTGGAAGGAGAGGCAGGGCAGCCGAGCCCAGGTGAAGCGAAGAGCACTGCAGGTCAGCTCCCGCTCCCCGACTCACAACAGCAAATCTCTTAGTCACCTCGCGGTTCTGGGAACAGAATATTGTCTTGTGAAATTACAACGCTGTGTTAACACGGCCATTATTGCCATTGTCTTTGGACAATAAAACGTTCTGTCGCAGTTGCTGTGAGATGACAGCAGTGAATACACGCTGAGTCACCCCAGATTAATTTAAACAGCACAACTGTGTGAACACAGGTTCTTTAGTTAAATACACACACACTCTCTCGAAAACAAAAATAAGCAGCTCTCCAAGGAAGAACTCACTTTCTACACAATGCAAAAGCAACCCTCGCTGCTGTGCTTCTACATCCTCAACAAACATGTGGCAAAGGGCTTAGTAAGACCACTCCTGTTTTCCGATCTGGCAGTAGACAAGCACACAAAGCCAACCCCAAAGGGTTATGTCATTGAAAATGTATAAATGTATAAACGGGGCTTTATGAGGTGACGTCCACAGCACAAGGAGAGGTGGTACCTGCAAGCAGGCACTCAGCATCTGATGTTGACACAGGGAACTTCTGGGCTCCCCTCCTTCGCCTTCCAATCCCTCTCAAGAAAAATCAGTCTGATGTTTTCTCACCGTACATGACAACATAGCCCCCAGTTACATTCATTCGGAGCAGGAAATATCCAGGAGATTAAGTTGGAGCATGGGAAAGCTCTCCTGCCCAGACGCTCACCCCTATCACAGGACTTGCTGTGCTGCCAGTTCACCACACGCTGCTGATACCAACGCACGGTGAAAAGAAAACAAACAACTGCCCTGTGTTCAAACTTGCCTGTGTTTCCACCCCTTAACTAATCCATCACTAGGAATAGAAACCACATGAAGTACAGCTTCGGTACTTTCAAACAGAGCTACAGAAGGCACGGAAAAATGAGTACCCATTTTCCACATTATGCCATGAAACCATCCTCCACAGTCTTCCTCACACCGGAGCTAAAGGCACATTATTTTACACTTCCTAAAACCAAATCTCCTGTATCTAGTGCTTCTAACACGCAACCAGACATGCTCCACCAGTATCATCACTGGGAAAGGAGTTTGCTGTCATGCACAGTCCCAATACTGGCCACCCGAACAACTGCTGTGCCTGATAGGGCATGACTTCAGTACAACACCGATTCAAAGCAGGTAAAGTGAGGCTGACAGAGCATTCATACCACCAAACTTAAGATACCGTAATCTCCTTTCTCTAGGAGAAGCCCTGGTGTGCCTACCTGGAGCTCCTGTCCTTGCCTTCCTTCTTTTCCTCTCCAGGAATTCCTCACGCACAAGAGCTAAGGAAACTAGTCCCCAGCCGCCTGGCAGCTTTAAGCTCCATTTCAATCCTTACACAAGTTCCTGCAATTCCCTACCCAGAACAACATTTGACAAACAGCCGCGCTTAAAGGCTGCGTGGGAGCCAGACAGGACGAGCTGGCAGTTGGCCACCTCACCAGGGACCAAGGTGACAGGACACATTATCCTTAGGAGCTGCTTTTCTCCACCACTAATTTCCCCTTCTCCTCCCAGCAGGTCTTTGGTGCACCTGCACAACACAAGCCCGGTCATCTCGGACCGCCCAGATAAGCCCAGCACAGCCCACAGCATCACTCCCAGTGCCCGAGTCCCACACAAACTCACACCAATGGTGTGCTGCCCTCCAAAACCCACGCTGTGTGCCGCAGGATTGGGGACTGCTGCGCTTCCTCAGGTCCACACCATGAGTTTGTGGTGGGCAGAGACACCAGTTTCCTCAGTTCTCCCTTCTTCACCCAACAGCAATCAAATGCTACGCAACACGCGCACAGAAACACCCGCCAACAGCGGTGTCAGTGACGCTCAGGAAACCACAACCTTTTCTCACGCTGAGAGTGGTGAAATGCTGGAACATGTTGCCCAGAGTGGGGGTAGATGCCATCAAGACATACATACATTTTTCATCACACTTTCTAGCTGTTCACATTTCCATTTTACACTGCCAAGCCAGTGAATCCTTCAAACAACGTGACGCGAAAACTACGTAAGTCTTCCAAATTTCAGGTCAGACCATTTCCTCTCCTGTTTAACCCCAGGCTTTTCACACCAGGGGAGACGTGTGGTGAAAAAGGCAGTCTTCCGGACAAACTGACTGCTGGGGCTTATAAGGTGCTCCTCTGCAGCTCCAGCCGTGTGAAAACACCACCAGTTACGAGTACGCTACGTATTAACGACCTTTTCTCTAGTGCCAAAAGCTGACTCAAGTCTTATATTTGAGGGTTGTCTCTTTTTCCCTTTTCTTGTTTCCCCCCCCCTCTTCCCTCCGCCATGAAGGTAAGTTTTGAGATTTACTCCGAAATTCGAGAACAATGAATTTCTGGTGAAAAAACATCTAAGATGACAAAACGCCCTGAGCATTAAAATTGAAACCACCTAATTTTTTACTTTGCACATTCAATCCTACAGTGATTTTTAGTAGCCTACAGAACGTTAAAACCTTGTAAAGTCAGATTTACAACAAAACTTGAAACAGTCCCACCTATAGCCTGTGAAGTGCCGTTATAATACAAACCTTAAAAGCATCGAACTTCAGTGAATTACGGAAGTCAGTTCTTCCCCCTCTTTCTCAGCTGTAATCTTCAATGGAAAGCAGTTATCAGAAAAACTGCCTGCCCTTGGTGCTGTAAAGATTTTATTATTTTATTGATTTATTTCCCTCACAGCTGTTACAAAATTAGAAGTGACAAACCGTGCGCTAAATCACTGATTTTGTGAACCTTTTCTAAAGCTTGAATACCATTTCGAGTTCTGGATTAAAAAAGGTGGATAAAAGCAGAAAGCATAAACCAGCAATGCTACGTACATCAAAAAGTAAGTTTAGGATTTTAAAATGTGTGGGAAGCAAAACAAAACAGAATAAATCTGGCAGAATCACAAATTTGGGCAGTAATGACACAGAACAGAGTGAACAACTGTGTATGGTTTTTTACTCCTCCTTCCTAGTGTCTCTTGGACTTCTGTATTTGCTACGGGACTTCAGCAAAACCATAGAGAATTCTGGGCACAGTGTTTGGCTAAATCTGTTCATTTGCTGCTCAACAGACCCAAATAAAACTTCACAAATAGGAATTTAAACCTGTTTTCCACAGCGCATAAAGGTGAACCACTACTGGTATTTCTGAAGAAAATTCATGTCAGTAAATATGCAAGACCTGAATACCCACGTGCATTTCTCTTTAGGCATCTAGATTTGAGGGGAAAAACCCCACACAACTGCTAAATAAATCCATACGTGCTACATTTTCACAGTGAAGCTCCAAATTACATCAATGTAGCAGACCTTTTTTTTTTCTACTTGGATTAATTATCTTCCTTTATTCATCATCAGGAGCTATAGCAGAAAATGAATAACTGAAATTCAAAACGTTGCCATGAATTTCAGTATAGCATTAGAGAACTTAGAACTCTGAAAGAGATCACTGGAAGTACAAGTTTGGGTTTTTTTTCATTGCATAAATACTATAAATACGCACACACATATGTGTATATTTGCCCTGAACTCCAGAAAAATCACTGCTTTCCTCTCCAACATACTTTCTAATTTCTGCAAAGCAGGATGGGATGAAAATGCAAGATGTCACTGTTGATAATACAAAATATTTTGTAAAGAGTAAACAGAATTTACCTCATGGCAGGGGGAGATAAGAGTAAGTGACAAATATCAGGAATATTGCCAGAGATCGAGAGTGAACCCATTCAGTAAAGAAGTTATTCAGTTCCTAGATTAAGATACCAGAGAATCAAAATAACAGCGGATCAGAATCCCCACAAATTACCAGGGTTTGGAGAGAGCAGAACAAAACGCTTCTAGGCTGACTAAAACTAGGGTATCAAATCCAGCCAGCCAATTTTGCGAGACTTCTCAATTTTTCTTCTGCGATGCAAATCAAATCCCCTTTCCCCCACAAATCTTCCCTTTCAAGACCTCCTCTGGATCAGCTCCAGGGAAAGGGAGAAGCGCAGATGAGCTGAAACAAGTCTCCCAATTTATTAAACCCACCGCAAGACTGGGTGCGTATGGGAGCGGAATTGCCCGTTCCCCAGCAGATAGACGAGATACGTCAGGATGGTTTTGCCATCTCTGATATAAAAACAGATGTCAGCAAAACTCAGTATAAATTCTTGCAAGCCCCTGCAAGAATGTTGCTGGTTTCCTCTGGACTGTCTAACCAGCACAACCACCCAGGAACTTCTCAGAATCAAGAAAAAGAAGCAGGGCGGGGGGCTCACCCCAAACCTTTGCTTCTGTGGTGCTCAAAACTCCTACCAAAACCACCAAAATAATTTCCCTATTGGTTAGATGGACCTTGCAAAAAAATATTCCTATGTCATCACTGCTGACCCAGGGTTTGTCCAAGAGGGAAGGACAGGATCCTTTCCTTGGGGCGCTGGTGCCATCAGTGGGGTCAGAAAAGAAGTGAGGAGCATTTTGTGGCTTGGAAGTAACCAAAACTGTATCTGCTTTCAAGAGCAAAAGCAAAACTAGGCTTCTACAAGCTGCATCTTACTATCCCCCAAGAAAACCTCCCTGGCTTTTTACGTTCTGTATTTTCCCGTGAGCAGCATCACGATCGGCGTGTGCGGGGGCTGCTGTGAAATGCTCCGAAAACTCGCCCTCCTACACCCCGGGCATGGGCAGGCGGTCAGGCATGCAGAAAAGACAGCGGCAAACCGTGGCAGCTGTGACCTGGAGGAAGCAGCCAGCACAGTGGGCCACATACAGCATCAATTTATGCAGACTGCAAAGATGCTCTCCAGCATCAGCAACACACACAGAGAGAAAGCCGTAAAAAAAAGAAATAAAAAATAAAGTAGAAATATTTTGCCTTCAGGCAGCTCTTAGTTTCTCCTCCCACCCAAAAAAGCTAATGTGTTGCCTTTGTAACCTATTATTATACACAAATATAGCAATTTCATGCCTGTTATAGAAAACTAACAAATTGAACTGCCAAAACACACCCCAGCATAGGACCAAAATGGAGCCTCTTGTGCTTTAGTCAAGCTTCTCAAGGACAACCTCTCTTTTTCTGCATTTCTTTCTCTTCCTTCCTCTCTTT
>NW_010429990.1:73503-78300 GCF_000710305.1 Buceros rhinoceros silvestris
CTTTCCCTCCATTTTGTCCCAGGTTTCCAAACTCCAGATTTTGGGAGATTAAACTGGTGGAGATCTTGCTCCTTAATAAAACCAATTCTTGGGCTGCAGCTGCAGCCCAGAGGACACTGGATCAGCTGCGGTGTAGGGAGCATCTCAAATTTAGGAGACTCATGCTGCTCCGATCGCAGGGAATGGTGATGGAGCGTTTTTCCACACTTGGCTGTCTTCCTGTCGCTCTGTGTTCTCCAACAAGACAACAGCCCAAAGCAATCTAAAGAACAAAGTTAGCACAGGAGATACTTAATGCTAAACATGGCAGGAAAGGGCTGAAGCGATGGGGAAGAATAATTAACTTTCCCAGAGTTTGCCACTGGAGGCTGAAGCACAAATACTAGAACTGCACAACACGGAGCGGGGGGACCGATGGCAGGCAGAAATTGTCACCACGTGAGGAAAAGCGGAGCTGAGCCAGCAGCACACATGATAAGAGTTATCTCTGCTGGAGGCTGATCGCTGCCGCGCTGGCTCCTCGGCTCAGCGCTGACAAACGCTGGGGGGGAGCCGGCGCCGAGGGCTGACCTTGGCCATGATAAATATAGCACTTGTGGCGCTGGGGCTGTCAAACCAGCAGCCGACCCACCAAGCCGACCCAGCCGTATCTGAGAGAGGAAAACCCTCGAGGAAGCAACTGCTGGCCGCAGGAAGGTGAGGAACGTTGCCAGGTCCTGTGCAGTGGAAGGGGAAAGGGGAAAAGCCCCAACTCTTCCCCTGGGGCTCTGCTATTCCCCGGAGGCTGGAGGAGGAGTTCCCCAGCACCCCGCCTCCCACAGCGGCTGACACCATCCTGGAGCAACAAGGCAGGGCAAGCTCTGACAGCTCCTCTGCACCCGCGCCTACTCAAACTGCTTTCTAGATGTTGGACTCCACTTTGGATCTTTCTCCTGCAGTCCTTTAAAGAAAATTAACATTTTACACTTAGCACAACATGGTGACTAGCGTGTTTTTACAGAAGAATGGTTCCATGGCTGTGGCGTTCAACTCCACGTGAATCCAGAGGGAAAAAGCTTAACGGTAGTGATAGGAATTGTAGTGTACCCTCTAACTCTTATCCTACAGGTTCTCAGCCAAGTGCATTGCTGCCCTGTGGGCATCCCCAAGCACAGGGGGTGGGGGCAATCCACGGGAAGATGACTCGCGAGGATTTTTGCCCACTGGCTACAGGCTTAGCCAAAGACGAGCAGAGGGATGACTGGAGAACCTACACGTACTGAATATTCACTGGCAACCAAAGCAGCCGAGCTCGTCACCGGGCATTGCAAATGATTCACAAATCCACAGCTTCTGAGGTTAACTTCTGTCAAGTGAGTTAGTTTTGCACTTTGTTTTGTGTTCCTGACCTCTTCAGATTCTTTTGAACTTTAAATATTTGTCCAGACATGTCTTTTCAGCAATTCCTAATTTGACTGTGGTTCCTACAACGTCTTCTCAGTTTAGAAAGGTCTCTCGGTTTGGAGAAACAAAGGAGGGCAAAGCTCTTGGAAAAAGATGCAACAGTTAAATCCTGGTTTATCACACTACCCATCAGATTACTTTTGCTGAAGCAATTTTGACTTTGAGTTCTAAAATGGTACAAATGAAATACAAGCTATTTTGGAGCAAAAATAAAAACCAACCAAGAATTAAAGTTACATAATACAGTTAGTTATACTGACATCTTTAACGAAGCCATGAGTAGCAGCAAACTGAGGGGAGAACATCAGTAACAGACCCACAGATGAGAGACAATATTGCCAAATCAGAGAAAAATAGACACGTGAAGAGAGACCAACCTCCAGGGAATACTAAACACCACAGCTGCTTAAAAAGTATGAAATAGTGGAAAATAATTCTTTATAGAGTTACAGTTCAGTTATCTTTAGCACCCGAGGAGGAAACTGCGTAAGGGAAACAAACAATCTGCCCTGAAAACTTGAATTTGGTGATAAAAAGACAGTTTCCAGTAATTTTTCTGCAGTAGACAATGATACAAGACAAAGGTGATGTAGGCAACATATGGTATGTTAATTCCAGGCATGACAACAGCTCTGTTCTCTGTCTACTCCTTCGCTAGACTGTGAAAAAACACGCAACTAGTGTCACTGACACCAACAGCAGAACCCAGCCTCATCAGGCATGGGAAGAATTAATGAAAGTAGGTAAAGAAAAGCTTGGGACACCAGGAATTGTGAATGAGGAGCCCTGCAAGCTGTCTGTCTCGTGATAAGGAGCACTGCTGGGTGGATAAAGTACCACAGAAGCTTCATTTTCAGTGTTCAGGGAAGGATAGGATAAACCAGACACAAACCCTGGAGCGAGGAGGAGCCTTTGCAGAAAAAACCCAACAACAACAAAACCCAACACACAGCAACAACAAAATTATCCAAGGAACACACTTGGAAAAGGAGCCTGGGTGATTCTTCTATAAATCCAGCCAGTCTGTACTGCACCAGTGCGTAAAACTAAGCCTAAGTGTTGAACTGGCACAGGGGCCGTGGGTAAGAACACCCCGCTTTTGTGGGAAGGGGCATCCAAAAAATACACTTAGTAGCCAAAGGAGATGGAATTAGAAAAACAAAACAGGGTGCTCAGGCAGGACACAAGTTCTTCAACTAAATCACTGTTGAAAAAAATGCATTTTAGGTAGGTAAACCCACAGAGACGCTGATTTTTTTTGTCTCTAGACAATTTCCAAATGCCACTGGTGCAGTTACTGAGTTGTAAGGAGCAGAACACAGGAAACACAAAATTGTTCTGGCTAGGTAATGCAATTCAAACTCTAAATGTTCATTTACTTTCGCAGGGGGGAGCAGTGGGCAGCTGAAACACAGCTGGGATGGCTCAGCAGCACAACACGCTACCCCGCGCCACGGCACCCGGCTGGGATGGCAATGCTGCAGGGGAATGAGGAGCACAGCCAAGCTGGAGAACACCACCGCACGGAAACTCAGCCAGTACGAGATGGTCCGAGTTCCACCCATGCTGAACGGGGTGATGAGAGGAGGCTGGGCTCCTACCTGCTCCATCCCCATCCCCACCAGTGCTTCCCTCTGTGCTACCTCCAGCATCCAAGTGCCCCTGGAAGGGGCCCATGGGTGTGCACCCAACCTCATCCCAAGGTCTGGTGTGGAGCCCATGGTAGCCTGAGACCAGTTTCGTAGGAACTGTTCCAGCACTGGGCTGTCACCTCTCTGACCTAAAGCGAGGCCATTTGGGCCCACAGCATATCGCCATGACCTTGCAGATCAAGCGGCTGGGCAGGGTCAGGCTGCTGAGAGAAGAGGCACGGTGACGAGGACGGGTCACCACAGGCTCCCTCTGCCTTTGAATAAGGCTGTGGGGAGTTGTACTCCAACAGGAATGCGGTTTTGCCCGCCTCTCCTGTGGCAGCGAGACCTTCCTCTCTCCTCCAAAACATCCCTCGGGTTACACTGGTGCAACTGCCTGTAGAGGCTCAGCAAAATCAGAAAAAAGAATTGATCCAGGATAAAAAAAAAAGTCCTTCCCCCAAACAGAGCGGGGATGACGAGGAAGAGAAACACTATTTATAGTCTGGTTCAGTTACTGGGTGCATTTAATTGTGAGAAAAGTGGATGCTTTCCTGTAGGTTTGCTCACTGTTTTAAAATCTTACAAGTACTTGCATAAAATAGTTAGCAGTATCTGACATGCCCTGCTCATAGCGCTGGCTACTCCTTATCAATTCAGACCCACACGGCATTTACGGTTACGGGAGATCTTGAACTGCTGGCATGCACACAGCATGGCATTGGGTTGGTTCGGGCTGTTTTTCCCCTTGACCTGCAGAGCACTGGCTGCACAATCAGATGAGAAGATACAGCCGCCTTCAGACACAGGCTGCAGTTGCTCGGCTTCAGAGTCAACCATCTCTAAGGCTGGGGAGGTAGACGAAACATCTACCAGCTCTGGGTAGTACAGAGACAGTGGTTCACTGCATCCTGCTCACAGGTTTAACAGCAATCCTCCTGACCAGAAATGCCGGAAATGCCTTTTTTCTTTTTTTAAGGAACGCTCACAATTTATCACAGTCTAGATTTTGGCCCAGCTGGTGTTGCGATCTAATCCTAGGTGTGGATTTCCAGATCTGTCAATTTAGTACCACTTAAAAAAGTAAGATTAAAATCTACCTCCAGGTCCCCAAAAAGATTTAAGGCATCGTCACGAACCAAGAAGCACACCAAGTCACTGCAAAGCAGATTTGGTTACAGAGACTTCTGCAAAGGAGGTTAGTGTTCAGTCAACTCTGTTTTAACTGTATTTCTTGATAGTCCAATCTCCTTGTCACTTCTTTTCTGGCAAAAATCTTCTTGAGTTAGATTGCAGAATCAATTCAGCTCAGATCTAATAAACTGTGCTTACTTCCCATGCTAAGACTGGCTTTGCTTAACATAACCGTGCAAGGTAAAGAAGTGACAAAGCCAGCTGCGCGCACATCTACATTGATACGCGACAGAAAAGCACGTGGTATTTTCAACTGTGAGCGAAGGACTGCTGCCAATGATGGTGAAAGAGCAGTAACTTTAACATGAAAAACAGTGTGACTACTAAAATAAATGAATATTAATTTGGTTTTGGTCACAGATCTTTGTTATAATAAAAACTGTGAGTGAAGGACTGCTGCCAATGATGGTGAAAGAGCAGTAACTTTAACATGAAAAACAGTGTGACTACTAAAATAAATGAATATTAATTTGGTTTTGGTCACAGATCTTTGTTATAATAAAAATAACGTGAACCATGGTAGAAACTG
>NW_010429990.1:78457-83879 GCF_000710305.1 Buceros rhinoceros silvestris
CATGTGTCTACAGGGCTCATCCTAAACATTTAGCACTTACTTTGACAATAAGTCTTTTCATGTTTTGGTATACTAGCACAATGTTCGTGTTCTCAAAACTACCCTGAAGGGTTTCTAAATTAGTAAGTCAACGTTACCATGGCAACGTAATGCGCTACCAAAATGGACCACTTTTTATACATCCACTATCATCAAGTTTGTGACCAAGAGAGTTATAAAGATTCTTGTCCATTTTGGGGGTATTTCAGGTTTTGTTGGGTATTTTTATTTATTTGTGGGGCTTTTATAACTAATTCTACGGCTTTTCAAGAAAGTAAGACACACAGAGAATTTGTTTTGTTTATCGTGCAGGAAGCAGAAAAAGAATCACCACAACCATCAACTAACAAGTAGTTCTTAGGACCTGGTCTCCATAGTTTCAGCTCCCAGGCACTGGAAGTTTTAATAACCCATCCCTGGTTTTACTTTTGGAGACTGCCTACAAGCAGAAGACAATCTTTCCTTGTCACAACAATATTTAAAACACAGCGACACCTCAGAGCTTCTTACACACCAGGATCCTGCCCATCCTGCTGTCTCGGATACCCTGGGGCATGTTAAATGGCAGTAGATGCTCCAAAAGTCAACCTGCCATCCTGGATCAGACAATCTTCAAACTGAGAATACTCAAGTTAAAAACATTCTCATATAAAGTTCAATGTTCAAAAGACATCATCTTCACAGCCATCACATCCACACAGACCAGAGTGTCTGTCCTACATTCGCACAAATTTGATTAAAAAAATGAATTTCTTTATACCTTTAAAAAAAAAAACAAGCCAAAAAATCATCTCCCTCAGAATAAACGCTCTCAGCACAGCCAGCCCTCACCAACCAGCCACCTTTGTGCGAGGGCTGCCAGAGGATCCCATGAGGACAAGGAGCCCCCCCATCCCAGGACGTTTTCACACAATGATCCTTATTCAAATGGCACCAAGTATTAGAATTAAAATCTTGAATTTGGGTACTTCCTATTAAACAATAAGATCTCATTGTATATAAATATTTTTGGCCGTAAGTCTACTTTAACAGCCTCCCTGGGGTATTTCTGTGGTCTCACCATTCATAAAAAACTTGGAAAAAATATTGAGATCATATGAACTTTTTCTGACTGTTGCTCTGCTGAAATAAAGAAACAAAGTCATTGCGTTATGGTTGTGACACTAAGAACTAGGTGTATCGGTTTAAATTACCGCTTGCCAATAGCACTAGTGTTCTAAGTCAATAGCTAAATTCAATGAAGTGTGAAATTAGAGATTTTCTTTTTATTATGAAAATTAATAGGAATTTTTACTCACTTTTATTAGTGGGAGAATGACAAATATTCAACTTCTCTACTTTTGACCTGGCTGACTAGTTTTTATGCTGTTAGCTGACGCTATCATTTAGAGTTGAGAGGTAATGCCGAAGCAGTTTTGATTAATCTGCTGAAACAACTGGCTATAATTTATATTCCTTTCAGAAAGCTGGAGGGAAAGGAGAGAACTGTGTCCAAAGACACTATGCAAATCCCCCCAAAGACTTCCAGGAGCAAAGGATTGCTCCTTACCTTCCTTTGCCACACAAAGCCAGGAACCTCAGAGCCCTGTTCCCCCTCAAACCTCAGCTTTCCCAAAACCACATCAAGAAGATATAAAGGAGAATCTTGAGGAAAAAAGGAATCAAGGAAGAAAGTCTTTACAGTGATGGTGGTGAAAAGCTAGCCCAAGTTATCCAGAGAGATGGTAGATGCCCCATCCCTGGAAACTAAAGAAAAAAAAAAGGTAGCTCAAGGATTTTTCACACGCAGCATTGAACGCGCACCCAGGTAAAGGAAGTTTTAAACCCCACGAACTGGCCTGTTCACTACAAAGTAAAAGAACCCTGTTATCTGCAGGTGCTCCACGTCCCAATAAAACAAGTTTAAAGGCATTAGTCAACATACACTCTCCTCTTCCGTTACAAAAGATGCAGTGTGAAAAATCCTTTAGGATAATCTCCTCTGAATCATTAATTCTCTCCCATTTACATGAGAAAAGGAACTCCAGATCTTTTTATGTAGATTGACACAAAAATCACAGCCCTGGGTACTTCTCGCTGAACTCTGAGGTCTCACAACCGGTCTTTCCCCTGCTGTTTTGAAAGACAGATCCTTACTTCAGGATTATCCCATTTACATCATTAGGTAAAATAATCCCCCACATACTCCAGAAGTCCCAATAGCTGCACCTTCATTGGAAATTACAACTGATAAGGACAAGAATCAACAGTTATTACTGCAGACTGGTGGCTCCGGACCTCGAGCAGTTGCTTTTCTGCCAGATGATACAGGAGTTATAAAACTAAGCTGCTTGAAAATAAATCAAACACCAAAACTAAATTAGTGCCATTGAGGACGTCATATTTTAATGATGAAAATGCACCAAGCAGCAGCCAATATCAAACTGCACTAATGTGAACATAATCTTTACAGGTAAGTCACGACTTATGGGAAATAATAATTTGAAGTGCCGACTGTAGAACTGAAGAGCTGGCATCCCCACCGCTAAACCGGTTCACGCTGCTGGCAGGTTTTACACTATGCGAACTGCTGGGGTGGTGCAAGAATTAAAGCTGTTTTCCTTGATGCCCATGCTGAGAGTTCACCCGTCCTCTGAGGGAGAGGGGCACGGGGAGTCAGTGGCAGCAGAGCTCTCCTTTTATGTCCCTTTGCTGCCTGCCTTAAGATGCCATCCCACCGTGCGCCTCACTCCCCCTCTCCTCTCCCTCCTGCAAGGACAGTCCCTGGGTAAGGAAGAAAAATACTGGTTTGAAGTGTTTTGTAGTTGCTTAGCAACTGCTCCAAAACCCCAAGAGATTTCAGTCAATGAAGTGGCACATACTTCTTGAAACACGTCAACGGTGACACGAGGAGTGCCACCACGCTGTTAGACATCTCAGCTCAGGGATGCCCTCAGCCCCAACGCCAGCAGGTCCCTCCTCACCTTTCAAACCTGCTTCCAGCCTCCGCTTACTCGTCTATCCCAAAACTCCCAGAGCCACGCAGCAAAGCGCCTGAGTGCCGGTAATGAGATTATGTTTAATTGCGAAGAGGCCGTGGCTGCACCCTTCCTTTGGTTACCACACACCTACAAGCCACGACTGCTTTAACAAGCCATGGAGATGGAGAAGCCCTCCTGTGGTAGAGACCAGGCTTCTTCCCCAGCACCACACGCAGTGGTCACTAGCAGCCATTCCCACGCCTGCTACCAGTTTCAGTGGGAAATGATGTCCCAGTTGCATAAGCCTTTTGGCCTCGGTGATCACACATCTGTGTCACACCAAGTGTTTTCAGATTTTCAAGCTTGGCAGATACGCGTTTGCTCAGAGTTTGATGGGGAACAGAGATTCTTCCACCACTCTTCTGTAAACTGCCACTAGGTCCCTATAATTTAATAAAAACACGAAGAGATGATACAAGGAAGCTATGACTGGAAAAATCTTTCCTGTTTGGCAGATGCTTCACTCCAAGTACATACAGAGAGGGAAAAAACCACAGCACGCTGCAGTGCAACAAGTTTTAAGTTATCAGTATGGAATATTTATGCTAAATAATAATTTGTGCTGGAAATTAAACCATTTCTAACCACTGCAGCAGTTAGGTTCAGATATGGCTCTCCAAGAGTAGCAATAGCCAAGAAACTGTACATCTGAGCTGCCTATCCCATCCCTCCCGAAGGAGAAGGAGCAATTCCACCACCAGAGCTGGTTGGAGAAGCTGTACTCACACCTGCCTGTTTCTCTCCACCGACGGCAAAGGGCACTCGGGCAACAGCATCGGTTTAGCCCAGCCAAGGGGATCCCACCCTGAGGACAATGTCCCAGCGTGGAGGGCTGCAGGGTCAGTTAAAGGACCCCTCCCCATCCCTGCTTCCCACCTGCACTGAGACTGCAGTGTGAAGGGAAACGGCCAGAGCTGGGAATCTGCCTGGTCCCGGTGGTTTTGTGCATTTTTGGTGAACCTTAACGGTATTCGTGCACGTCTCATGTGTCACCCTTTACAATAAAATAACTGTAAAAAAGAAGCTGCCCCTGCTGCAAGCCCAGAAGAAATATACCCCCGTACTTCTAAGAAACGGAAACGCTCCGAGTAACATCTGAATTCCACGGTGCATCTTGTTTCCTGCGCTGACTTCAATCCGTAAACAGGAAATTCCCTTATTGTGGTCTTTTCTCTCTCTCCTTTACACTAGTGACCAGACCTTTTTCAAAACCTACATGCTCTCAGTTATCCCCAGTGAGTTTGATTTATGACAGCACTGTGGTATCAGGTTGACCTCTCTCACAGAGTTTCATAAACATCTCGCTTGGCACCTCCAAAGGACCTACTACTTTCTTTATCCTCATAATTCTTAGTATATAATAAAATACAAATTCTTAAGAAAGCTACTGTTTGCAGATCTCTAAATATCTGCTGTTAACATTCAAAAGTTTTCTGATTTCTTTTGACACTGTCTCAGTAATTTTAATAGCCATGCACTCCTAAGTGACTTTTAGTGAACACTGGAAATATAGGTAAAGGTCTTGAAAAATAGGTTTGGTGGTGATGGGTTCTTTTGGTGGCATTTTTGTGGGGTTTTTAGTCTTTTTTTTTTTAATGAAGTGACCACACAATAGCACTGCCAATTGCCTTCACTAGGAGCTAGTGAATGTAGCACAGTTTCAAATAATCTCGCAAACAAAAGTGGACTTCAGACTTTCAGGCATCTGTTAAAAAAACCTCACCACCAAACTTGGAAGGACAACAACAAAACCCCCCTTGGCTTTCCAGGATGGTATTAAACAGAGTGAGTTAATTAATGCTTGGAACCATCGTGCGGGTTGGACTCATGTCACTCTTGTTTCAAACACGAAGAAAAGCACTTGGTCAGTGGAAGCGAAATGCAGTAATTATTGCAATTCCTGGCCCCTGAAGGAAGGATGCTTCTCCCCCCGCTCCCCGTAAGGCTGCAACATCATGCTTCAAGCTTTCCAAAATGACACAGCTACCGCTGTCCCACAGCCACCATACCTGTACAGACCATTTTGTGAAGCTCCAGAAAACAGACCAAGTTTGTTCAGGACCTTCAACACCTAAAAGTACCGTAACAAGCTGTATTTAGTTATTCTTTAATCTGTCCTTTATTTTGCGTTAACGCTATTCTTTACCTTCCTTCCCAGGACAATTTGCTTTTCTAACTGATGACAATTCTCATCGCAAACAAACCTTCTCATCCAGAAACACCACTGGATTAGACTTGTTCTCTGTAATCAGCGAAGACACTTCAAGTTTCTGTTGCATTACGAGCTTTTGCCTCCCATCTGCACAGAAATGTCTTCCCAGCAGAGACGACTCTCCAGACGCACTGCTACACAGGTCCTGCTG
>NW_010429990.1:83981-116413 GCF_000710305.1 Buceros rhinoceros silvestris
AAAGACCTTTTTCTAGGTCTTAAAAGTTAGTTACTTATATTCATTTTGCAAGATTGCCTGGTGATAGAAGGTAAATTAAAAGACAACCGTAAGACAGTGGAGCACACTGAATTAACAGCATGAGCTCTTCCCAGGTGGAAAGGCTGTAGAACAAAGCATAAAGACAACAGACTGTAATGACAAGGTGACTTAGGATGGCATTATGGGGACAGGAAACATATTTTGATAATAAGTGAGAGATAATAGATAATGGCAGAGCATCTTACCAAGAGTTTCAGGGTACAACAGAGAAGAAGGAACCAACCAAAAGATGTAAAAGGGATGATATGATCAAAGCCACGGGCTTGGGAAATGCTCTTTCAAGGAATATTCAGAATTGATGTAAGTGGGACAAGGCTGCTTTCATCCAGGCGAGAAAAGCGACGGTGCAGTACTTCAGCAGTGGGATGAGCGAGACAGAAGATTTCACAGCACGGGCAGACAGGGGAAGGCTGCAACTTAGACCTGCTACGCTGGGAAAATCTTCAAGACACGGGCTTCCTCTGCTTGCAAGGAGACAAAGCAGGCATAGGAAGGACTGCCCAGTCTTTATTCACTGATGCTATATTTGATGACTGCTTTTTTTATGCATCCATTTTTCATTATTAATTTAAAAGATTAACAGGTTTAAGGCAGGAAGAGAAAGACAATTTCTGATTGAAGCGGGCTGCAGAAATTTTACCTTAGGGAGAAATTATGAAACCGGTATTAAGTGCTACTTTGTCTGGAAAGATCATCATGAAGGCTTAAGACACAAGGCTCTCCGTAGGCTAACTTAACAGCCACCGTACCAGCCACACAAGAAAGCGACGCTTAGTGATAAGAAATATTGGGACACTTCAGGGGTTTTAAATGACCCTGAGAGCAAATTCAGGACTCCAGCTGAGCAGAGGGCAACTCAGAAGAGGGACTGATGTTAACACTGTTTGTGTGTACTTGAAAATTATACAGACACAAATCACATCTATAAAGAAATACAGATTGTAATCTAACCATATCGGAGCTAACGCAAGCATTCTAAACTTAACCAGACTATTTAAGGACTTAGTTTCAAGGGAGAGTACATTCGGAGAAGTACAAATCACCCCCGGTGACAACTCATGTGAAATAGGGGGATGTTAAAGGAATCCCCCTGGACTTCAAAACTATGCTAAAAATCATGCTAGACACAACGGGGCTGAAACAGGATTACACCTAGTATGGTTTAGCTCTTTCAGAAGCCAAAATGCAGTTATTTTTGAGGTTATACCAAAACTTACACCCCAATACATGTTGCATCCAGAAGCTGCATATTGCTAAAACCATTCTGAAGTTCTGACACCGGGTCCCTAAAACGAGTTAACTGTTCCTTGGGGGATGCCACATAACTACCCCAAGTAGCTGAAACTCCTGCCAATTCCATCACATCTTCCTAGTAGAGATTGGAAGAACAGGACCACGCAAGACAGCACTGGCCATGCTGGTGACAGCCTCCTGCTCACAGCACCAAGCTCATCTCTGACTCACGAGGCAGCTTGATTTACAGGCAGCTCCTGCTTTTAGTGAAGAATTTCACATCCAGATATATCGTGGAAAGGAAACAAAACGCAATGGTACAGTTCACTAGGACTAAAGGATTTATCTGATTAATTTTTGAAAATTCAACACCACCAAAAAAAGTTCAAGAATTCCTAGCGGCTGTGATTGAAGCTGCTGCGTTAAGCATGGAACTAAGCAAGCTCTCACAAACAGAGGGGGCTTGCTTTCATCTCCAAACCAGATTCTTTTACTATTATTATTGTTATTTTTGCAAGTGCTTCACTGCCTTAACAACATGTAAGCAGCATTTCTAAGATGTTATGTCAAGACCTGTAAACAAGCAGGAGAAAGTAAACCCCACATCACATTTGAACACAGAAAAGAGAACAGGGCATTGCCCTGTATTTAAACAGTAAACATCCAAATGCTCATGGCAACAAAGCTAATGGTTTCTGAAACTTCAACTGTAAAACCTCAAGTCTGTGTGGTCTGTCACTTCTCTTGGCCAAGCTGCATACAAAGATGACCTCTTCAACCCCAAACAACATAATACTAATAATGGTGATCATTTGAACACGGGGAAAATTGACTTTAATGGGGGCTGAAAAGGAGAAAGAGAACTGTGTTAACGCTATAAGAGAAGCTTCACGGCTTTGAAGGGACACAAAGAGCTGTGCTAGTGTCCCTTTTCCCTCCACAAAGTTACCCAATCCCTGCTACAAAGGATGCTCACAGGCAGCTTCGTTCAACACTGCCCACGAGGGTCACCTTGTGCTTCACTCCTACACACCACGAGACTACAGGTAATTTCAACAGTCTGCCTCGTCCAACTTCCTGGTTTTTAGCAACTCTGTCAGACCTACACAGCTAGAGCTGCAGGACAAGGGCTAAATACCAGCAGTGCAGTGATTATGCATATGCAGGACTCCCAAAAGTATTTGCATAAATACAAAGTGCCAGCAGACTTCTCAACTCAGGCCAGTTTTTCCATGTTTGACTTAATTTAGAGCTCTGTTTCTGAGAAAGGGGAGTCTAGCTAAGAGTTCACCTCCCTATTCTCACCCAGAGCCTTTTGGTCTCTTTTCTCTCATGCTGATCTCCTTCGGAGTGATTTGTGCCCACCTAAGCAGAACATGGACCACAACAAAGATGTAATTATGTGTAAGTAGTGCCCAACAGAAATCATCTAAGAAAAATAAAGCTGCCTTTAAACCAATTTTATCTAGCTTTTTTTTATTATACAGTCACAGCATAGCACAGAAAACCAGTGCTGACAGAATGAAACCACAGCTGGATATTTAAGAAAAATATAAAAATATTCTCCTCCTCCCTTTCCACTTCTGATAGTCTCCTGTTTGTCCCGGCCACCGGGTACGTTTACAGAGCAGCCACAAATAGGTAAGTGTACACAGATCTATACACACGGATCCGTACATGTGCACATTCATACCTAAGGACAGGTATAAAAGGTGAAGCAATTTTGGACAGCAGGACTAATACAGAAAAAACCCAACTTGCCTAATGTTGCAAGGCATGTTGGTCCGCTGCTCAGAGACATCTAGGTACAGAGTCACAGAACAGCCGAGGCTGGAAGGTACCTCTGGAGAGCGCCTAGCCCAACCCGCTACCAAAAGGGGGGCCACCAAGAGCAGGTTGTTGAAGACAACAACAAAAGACCAGCACTGTTTCGAGTGTCTTCAAGAAAGAAAACTCCACAAGCTCTCTGGGCAACACGTGCCAGTGTTTGGCCATGCTCAGATTTACCAAAAAGTGTTTTCTTAAAATTTTCTGTATTTGTTTGTGCCTTTTGCCATGTTGTGGGATTCCACCAAGAAGAACCTGCCTCCCCCTTTACTCCTCTCTGTCAGGTGTTTACTTACACTGATAATCCCATACTTAATGTTAGTGAGGAGCAGAAAAAAAGGCTCCACGCAGGATCCTAATGCTTCCAGCACTATGCTCCACAAAAGCCAGAAGCAAGAGTTGCTATAGATGGTAGATGTACATATTTCTTGGAGATGAGGGAAGCATCAAGCCTGTTCCAGCAAGCTTGCATAAACAAAAAAAAATAATCAACGGTGATTCAACACCAGATGGATTTAGTTAGTATTTGTAGATGTCTTCTAAGAATGGATGTGCTTTAAGAGTTGGTTAAAGACATGCTTTGGATGCAAATTTAGGCTTCACAGTCATGCTGAAGTAAAATAAGAAAGAATAAGTTGCTTTATAGGATAAGGAAAAAGAAAATACTTGCAAAAACTCTGGCTCTTTACTATTGACTGTTATTTTTAGCTCTCTAAAGAAGCATCCCAGTTTTCCTACACGTACCGTAGGAAAAACTCCTCCTCAAACCACACTATAGATGAAGAACCCAACTCCTGTATACTTTAGCGTGGGATGAGGCCACACTGCTTGGCTGTTGCTCTGTGAGGACTTAATGAAGCTGCTCTGCAAAACCTCCTCCCAGTGCACAGCCTCTAGTGGGATCTTTTAGGCACCCAGTGCAGCAAATGTGCCAAGCAGCCGCAAAAAAAGAACAAAATAAGTGTGACTTTAAGGCAGTAAGCACCCGTGCGGCTCGGAGCCCTGCAGGCAGCAGTGAAGCTGTCAAGATTCAGGTCAGTAATGTGCCACCACTGCTTGAGACACCTACGAAGAGCAGGAGGGGCTGAAGCAGCTCCTTGGTTCAAGCTCTTCCAGAAGCACGGCTGGTGTGGTGTACCTGCATGGAGGCATGAGGGAAAGGAGCCCTCTCTGCAAAAAGTTGTCAGCAAAGCTCATTAATCGCTTCAGAAAGACCTGATCTAGAGATGACAGGAAGATGAACAGAAATGTTTGCTTTCAGTAAAGAGGTAACAGGCTGAGAGAAAAAAAAAAACGCTATGTCAGACTTGGAAAGGTCAGGGGTAAGATTTGTATCTGTCAGGATGAGCTTTCCAAGCAGGAGCCAAGGACATCTTGCTCCAACAAATAAACAAACAATAACTGAAAAAGTACCAAGCATCTTCCACAAGAGAACTAAAGTTCTTCACTCACATGCCGTCCTGGGGTATCTACGCCTACAAGGTATTTTTGGACATCCAGCCCCCAAACGGGAGCGGTGGCTGCGAAGATGTCAAAGAGCACATGGTTGAATGGCAGATAGAAGCTGAAAGGCAGAGCGAGAGAGACTGGAGAACGCAGAAAAAAACCAAGAGAGTATTTGAATGGGAAAATGGGGCAGACAAATTTAGAAAGGAGATGGCAGCCAGGCAAGAGGAGAACTGTGAGGAAAAGAAACAAGAGGCACCAAAATGCTGAAGGATAGTGACACTGTCGATTTTGAGGTCATATTCTGTTGCACCCACAGCGATATCTGCCTTTCACATAAAATTAACGGCGATCTACTGCCTCTGCTGGGCTTCAGCCAGTCCCTGAGGAGGCCAGGGCCAAAAGAGCAAACTCTGCACTCCACAATATGCTAAAGGAAATTGGGGGTGCGGGACAGGACCAGGGCCTGATGTAACAGTAATGGAAGAGGAAGGGCTGTAAATTATCATGTCCCTCATACATCTGGTGACTAGACTGCTGTTGTCACAGCAGAAACAGAGCTGCACACTCACCTCCAGACTGACTGCAATGCCCGAAGTACCCAGCGCCAACGATGCCACCGAGACAGAAGGAAATCATCCTTACCCTGCAAAGTTCGTACTGCAAGTGCCTATAGAGACAGGAATAGTCACACGGATCTTGTAACATCTTTCACTCTCTGGAGACATTTGCAGCGATGGTTTATAATCCTAAAGCACAGACTGTTCAGCCGATCTTGCAAGCCCACAGTCTGTGGGCACATAAAAGATGCTTTATTGTCTCCGTTTCTCCCTTCCTCTCCAGCCTTCTTCTGCCTAGATTATACAGGCAGGAAATACTTTGGAACAGGGACTGTATCGTATTATACACGTACATTAACGGCCAACACACCGCATTGTACCAACATCTCCCCCCAGCATCATTACCTACAAAACCAGTACCCAGCCCTTAAAACAGCCACTTATAACCATGGACCCTAAACAGATGCAAAGGCCAAATAGACTCAAACTTGTGCAAACGTGCGTACCACTGCAAACCTGGATATTCACATTTCTCTCCAGTTAAATGGCACCAACCCCCCCACACAAGACATATTACACATGGCGCAACTTTGCTACAGAACGTGTTTCTACAGACCTTCCAATCAGGGAGCAGAACGGGCTCATCTTTGGGCTAGTCTAAACTTCTAAAGCACTAAGCTCCCTTAAAAGAGAGGTAAGAATTTCATATTATTCTTTGCCATTAACTGGGGTTTTGTAGTACATGTGTTCATATTAGGAAAGTCAGAATGGATGCAGGAAAATCATTCTACAAGACCCCACACATAAGCAGCCAAAAATACAGATGACCATATAATCATCAGCAGAATAAAAAAAAAATATATATTGTTTCAACTGATAACCCAACATACCAATGAGACAGCTGCATGACAGGGCATAAAACCAAATCATGTGTGTTACAGAATGGCACGAACAACTCGTTTGAAAACAACATATTTACAAAGTGAGGTTGTGGGTTGGAAGCTTGAGGGGCTTCACGGAAAGGCTGGAGCAAGTCGCTGCGCCTACAAGTGGCTGAAGCACATCCATGAAAGACAACGTGAAACTGAGACGGGAATCTCGTTACCGGGATTATACAGACCATGACATCTGGGATTATTATGAATCTATCGAGCCACGCTTAATGCCGCAGGTAATACATTCAAGAACAATTAAAATTAATCATAGTCGGAGATTAAGTGTAAAAAAAATAAACTGATATCCATTTCGTTTTCAGCTGACCACATCACTGCAGCTATGAGAACTGCAAGAAAAAGACACTGACTGCTCTATAAAACACGACCTTCCCCTAAACATTGCAAACACTGGACACGCAGATGCCTAGAGCCAGGCGTATATCATCTACTGGTTAAGTTTCTGACTCCACACAGTCAGTCCCCAGAATAAGGAGCGAGAGCTCTGCCAGAGGGGATGGGCAGGGCAGACCTTCCCCACCTCAGGCTCTTGCCTGAGCCCAGTCCCTGGGCGTGGGAGCACCCGCACCCCCACACTGGGGCAGCAGCTGTCTGCACACCAAGAACATGGTCACGTTCCCAACCCCTTTAATAGAACGGCATCACAATAACGTCCTCCCAACTTAATGTACATCTGCAGAGAGAATCTCCACTGAGAGGGCTCATCCTGAGCCTCCCCATCGCCCAGCCCAGAAGTCTGCAGAAATAAAAAACTAAAAGACCTTCAACCAGCAACTTTGAAAGAACAGGATACTGATTTCCCTTGAACCTTCAAAGTGTTATAATAAGCATTTATAGATGGGCTACTGAATGTCTCGACCATGTAAACAGACATTTCAAAGGAAAGACTGAAGATGGTTCCAAAAGCAGAGGAAAAGGAAAAAGGAGCTTTAGGGCTCCGCGTCACTTTTCTCATTCTAATGTAAACCTTTACGCATATATCACTTACTGCTGCTCAACTGAAAAACTGTAAGGCATGCAAGTACAAATCCTGCAAAATAAACACTGGTAATACTTTAAATCCCTACGACTGTTTTTCAGGACCGTCTCTTCCATGGCTAACAGACTACAAAAGAAAAAATAAAAAGCATTAACCTTGAGTATCATCCTTCCCCTTTAGACTTGGGATGGTTTTAAGTAATGCAAAATTCACTTATAGGCAGCAGTAAAAAGCGATGCTATCATAATAAAGCAGAGCTAGTGCAGCACTGTTTATTACAGGCGCTCGGTTTACTGCATATATCCTTCTCCAGCTGGCAGCCAGAGGTAGCGTTTCACAAAACAAGTCTTCAAGGATTATTTTTCTATTGGATTATAATGAGAGCACTGGTATGACATTGAAAATGTTAACAGATTCATTTCCACACAAACATATACTGGTGTTCGATGGTGTAAGTGATTCTTTCTTAGCTATATATGAAACACTTAAGACCTCGATTTTGGTGACATACTTTCACGCTCTTACCATTCACACACATACACTTTATCCCTGGTTGGAAAGAAAAGTTTCCCTTTTGCTTAACAAAGGCCTTGGAGATTTAGCTACAGCAGTAAGAACGGTTCACAGAGGCGCACAGCAAACGCGCATCTTCTAACAAAGAGTAATTAGAAACTTCTACATCAAGAAACTTACTAAGAAAACCTGGATATAAAATTTCATTGAGAACGGGATCTGAAGCGTGTTACATTTTCTGCAGCAATAGGCTGCTTATAGTTAAAATATGTTTATAGCAACAACGACAACAACATTTTTAGAGAGCAATCTACCTGAGCCGTTGCTTCAATTTGTTTTCTTTGTTTACCCAGAAGAAAAATGTGGTTGTAACAAAAAGAGAAGGAATAAAGTAGCATATCGCTTGCCGTTAAGGCATTGCAAGTTTAGATTACATTGTCATCAGCTCTAGTGTCACAACTGCCATTTCTCCCGGTGACGCTCGCCTAGATCATCACGGCTCTCTGGAGGCAGAGCTGTCCCCACCTAAACAGCTCATGGTGCAGCATTTCTTTTCCAGTGGGTGGTGGGTATCGCCGGTATCCAACACCAAATCAATGAACTCTTCCAGCGTTTTTACAGCTGGGCTTTATGCTACTTACAAATAACAACAGTTCGAATACAGGGAACAGAAAACATCAGCATCTCATCTCTTCAAAATAAACTGTCCAGATACGGTAAACATATCATTCTGCTGGGGATATCACTTTTCACATTTCTTTATTACTAACATCGCTGTTATTTACTCCTTCCTGCGATGCTGTTGCAAAGGTCATAAAGATACAGACAAATTACTTCAGGTAAGCCTTTGTAAAAGAGGCAAAAGACATATATGAAGTTAAAGCCTCTTTAAGACACTTTTGGTTGGTAATTTGGAGCAATGAAGGAATATAAACAGCCTGAAAACAACACGCAAAACCGCATCCTGAGTCCTCCCTGCCCAGGCTTAGCTGTCACTATGCAAAAATGCCATTTTCCAACTCAGTATTGAAGAAAACAACTTTGGAAATAAAACCCAGGTGAACACAGCAACCAATGAACTATTTTAGTCAACAGGAAAAAACTCAAAGAAACTGCTCCCAGCTGTGATTAAACCTCCCCAATACTTTTCCTTTTGAATATGCTATTACAAACACTAAAGCAAGCGCCTCTGTTGTGCCCACAGCCCTCTGAAGTTCACAGCTGAATCAATGCCCACGTTTAAGGGTATCTGCTCAGGAGGTAACAGCTCCCTAGCACATAGTTTAAGACTCAACAAACTTACATTTTTGCTTTGGTTTATACCACAGGAAAAACATCTTCAGGGATAGGTGCGGAGGGAAGAGTGAGGACTAATAATACCAAAATAGCTCTCGTTCCTAACACCTTTCTGATCCTGGCTGAGACAATCTATTCATACCTCAGACGCATGGTGGCAGCCAGCCAGATGACTGGTGACTTAATATACAAGTTCATGTGGGCTCTGACACAGACAAGGACATTAACTTTGAAGTCTCGACAGTCAGCCTCAATATTCAAAAGTCATCAAATAAGGCATGCCTGTATTAAGAGAGTTTTTTTAAAAATATACTTCATCCTCGCTGCCTTCTGTTCTGAACAGCTCCCACTGCCAAATGTGCTCATAAAATATGCGATGCTTTTTATAGGAAAAGTTGTGATCAATTGATGCGTAGGTCAAGTACCTATGAGCATGACGCTATGAAAAATACTGTAACACCCTCAGAATCACAGATTAAAACACTGGCATATAATCTCGCTTCCTCCTATTGCTGAAGGCAGTTCTGACAACAAACAAGGCTTTGGGCCAGAAGTCAGCTTTTGAGAACAATACATACACTAACACATATGTGTGCAAGCAGAGCATACACTGCAATCTGCCAGGCAGGGTGGCTTTAGTTTCATTTTGAAAGCCACTGAAAATAAAACCCAGTGGATGAAACAAAGAATCCACCCAAACATGAAGGCTCCAGCATCTCTGTTGAAAGAACAATAGCATATTACTCCCCATCCCTCTTTCTTGTTGCAAGAGAACCATCAAGATAGTTATTGCTATTATTGTGATCAAACTGAAGAACGCTTCACAGAATTATTCTTTAATCACCATTTACAGAGATAAATCTCTGTATGCCAATAGTTAGAAATGCTCCAATTCAATTGCTCTGCAGAAAACATCCCAATAAAAGAAATATTTTCCATTAGCATAACAAAAGGCAACCAGTAAAATCACTCTCATGCACGTTCTCCCAATTTCAAATGAAAGCAATATTTCTGTTTAAACACACTCCGGTTTTTTTTTAACTAAGCCCCCTCTAACAATACGTTTTGTAATCCGATGGCTCTCCCACCGGAGCACGCACAATATTAACGACCGCGAGATCAAATTAAACAGATGACATGATTAACAGTATTCATTTCATGCATGACTGTCTTACCGGCGAGATAAAGACCTGACGGTAATTACCACCAAGTCAAACTCCTTCACTGACCTCTCGGTTCCCAGCCAGCAGTCCTTAAGTACCGATGTTCCGCAACAAAGACCGGGCAGTGCCTTTCATCCGTGGGCTCGCTTTTCACGCGAGGAGCGGAGCACCTCTCCCGTCGCCAGCACGCAGTACCTCTGTATCTATGTCTGTAATGCAGCATAAAGATTACTGGGGAAACCTATCAAAAGGGCAGGCAGCAACCTCGCCCGCCAATAAGCGGCGGGCACATGCAGAATCCAGCACATGCTCGCTGGGGCTGGCGGACTGTCACCGCTGCTTAGCAGGGCTGCTAATCTAATTATAGCTCTTTGCCATAGCACGGGGCTGCCGAGGCACCGCGCGAGGAGAGGGGAGCGGAGTGGAGCAGATGACACCTCTCAGCCAAAAGCAGCAGCAGCCGGGGGTGTTGATTGTGTGGGCGCACAATGATAAAATTCCCCTTTGGGGTTTTTTCTTGTTGTTGTTGTTTTTTGAATGACTCGCCTCTGAGGGGCTTTGTCTCCCTCTTCGAAAGAAAAAAAGGGATGTCTGTTAGGAGGAGAGGGTAAGACGCAGCGGTTTATTCCTCCAGTAGGGATTCTTGTTTTGAAGGTACACATTAACGGCGTCACACACGGGTTTATGTACGGTACTTTACAACCTACAGAGACCTCGGATCAGCGAGGCACCACGCGCAGGCTCGCAGCACACAGTAGCCCTACAGAAGGCAACAGGACCCCCTCTGTCCTTTACATTTACGTGTGGGCAGATACTCAGTTGACCCGAGGGCTTCTGTGTGCATTGGCATGCAAAGTCCTAACTAAGCTTTCATGAGGCTACGGTAGAAATGCCAGGGAAATTTTTGGCGTTGTGCAAAACAACCAGAACCGTTTGGAAAATACTTATCACAAGCAAATAACTCCTTAGAACTCCCTAACTCAAGCAAGCCTTACACCCATCTTATGACTATGGAAGCCTGCAAAAATAAAGAACGTTACGATCTAAGAGACCACTGGGTATTTGGAAGGTGCTGTGAGCTTCCGCAACACCAGGTAAATAAGAAAAAAATGAAAAAAAGACACAGGCACATCTAGTTTTGTCTTCCTTAACAGCACATTTCAACTGCACTCTGAATAGCACCAACTGGAAAACAATCTTCCCTGTTCCCACATGGTTCATACAGTGCCCGGAGCTCTGCACTGACCACAAGGGTTCGAACACCAACGCTAAGATGGGAGCACACAGCCCGTTTCTCAGATGTGCCAGTGCCAGCTGCCTCTCGTGAGATCAATATTGCCAAAATATCACCATGCTGCACCAGTCTGGGTATACAAACTTCACATTAAGATGTTTCACAAAGTTACACATAAAACAAGTGCATAAACACGACACTCCCAAGCCTATAATGAGTTCCTATATGCCCACACCAGCACTTTTCCCAATTTTTATCACCACGCAGCATCAGGCAGAGCCCAAGTGCGTGATATTAGAGATTGCTTATGAACAATTTTACCTACCGTCCTCCAGCACAAAAATTGTATTTGCTACTAGATAAACTGCTCCTAATGGAACAAGCCTTCCATGTGGGAACTGTGCACGACTATATGGAAATAGCTGTGTCACAGCTTTCTTAATCTGCCAGTGAAAATGCCTCAAAGAGTCGCTCTGTGCTAGAAGCAGACTTCATCTCTTTAAGAAAAATATTCTTAAAGCTATATACGGCTAGAAATAAAAATGAAATGCAGGAATAGTGACATTTTGCTCCTCGATTCGACATTCAGTCAGCATTAAGTTTTGTGCTGCAGTACACGAAAGAGGCTGTTTATTAAGTCCTCTTCATATTACATCACCTAAGGAGCTCATCAACTTTTACCACCTGGGCTTCCTCAAAATGCTGTAGAAGATTCCAAATTTTGTACTGCTTGGAGCCAGAAAACTATATATTTTAATGAATAAAGACAGGAGGGGCAGTTACACAACTGGGTTTTAAAAAACAGTTCCAGAGTCACATGAAGAAGAGGTGTGCAATTATTTGATGATCAGACCCACAATTATTTTCCTAACAACAATTTGCCATGGCAGCATCGGGGGAACAAGAGCAATAGTCTTGACCCTAGCCCTCTGATCCAGCTATTGGGAATGCTCACATCTGCTAAACAAAGAGAGACACGTACACACAATAAAGAATCAGACTTAAATCATTCTTTTAACCTAATCCACATTCACAGACCACTAAAGCACCTATGACAGGTGACTGAATCACCAAAAATCCTTATACAGGAATGAAACAGGCTTCAGCCTCCACGAGATGCTGTTTTGGCTCCTTCCCACGCAAGCTGCTAAGTCCCCCATCCCTGGCCAGCAGCTCCCCAAGCCCTCGCTGCTCCCTCCGGCGCGGTCCAGCACCGCTCCTGGCAGCCAGCCTCCTGCCTCCTCCACACAGAGCTGCTGGCTCCCAGGGCAAGTGCCGCCCACATCCCCAGTGAGGGCTGCCCCAGCAGCGTGCCCTCAACACACCACCGCAGCAGGGCATTCGTTCTAGGAGTTGCTTTCTTTAAGACGTCATTGTGGCAGCTGTAGTTGGGGGACCCGTCGACAGCTGCAAAGTCAAGTTTCAGGAGGCACCTACTTCTCTCTGCAACGCAGTCACCACTCACTAAACCTCTGCGCTTAGCTTAGCGGACCAGTCAGAAGAGTCCCAATGTCCGTCTCAATTTGAACAGTCTCTTCCAACCGTTGAAGTGTTGGGTGAGGAAGGCATGGGGAACAGCACTGCGGGTCTGACTTTGGAGCCAGGTGGTTGGCGAGGGCCCACGTTCGGCAACAGCAAAAACTCCAACTGAGAGCAACACGGAGTTCCACCAGCCTGCCCCGTCATCCACAGTGACTGCACACAAGTGCCAGGACCATAAATTGGACCTGCAACAGGACATGGCCGCGTACAGGCGTGCCAGCAAGAGGGGCCAAGAGAGGTTTCATGAGGACAGCGTCACAAGAAACTCCTCAGCTCCAGCAAGTCTCTGCTGGAAGTGAGAAAACTG
The DNA here is from genome assembly GCF_000710305.1 of Buceros rhinoceros silvestris. NCBI lineage: Eukaryota > Metazoa > Chordata > Aves > Bucerotiformes > Bucerotidae > Buceros > Buceros rhinoceros. The sequence continues at coordinate 97,116 of NW_010429990.1, forward strand.
TGAGAGATACGCGAGTTGGCCAATATTCGTCAGACTTTCATCGAAAGCAAAAGCCTGTCCCTGGCACAAGCTATCTGCCTGTGCTAAGCTTCAGGTTCCTGCTCTTCCGCATGGGAACAGGTGGTCTCCACAATGTTTTTTAGGAATTAAAAGCAAGTTAGGTTTTCTCTAGCCCCTGACAGAACAGTTTAGATCAGAATTTTCCCAAGCCATATGGTCTGAGGCAGATGCCCATCACAGAGGGGAAGAGAGAGGAAACCTGAGGGGGTATGATGAATTCATCATATGACTCTGAAACAGCATCTTGCAGAGAAAACTGCCTAGCTAGCACATTAATGAATTTTACACTTCATTTAGGCAAACCTAAGTGAATTAACTGACAGATGACTATTTTAGAACAAATAACTTTCTACCATGCTATGACGACTCCTGTAAGTACCTATACATCCAATGATTTCAAAACAAAAATATAAAAAAATATTCTCATGTGTCTTGCTAAACAGGTTTCACTCTGGATACCACATAACCTTTGACTTAAAAATACACCAAATATTGCTTGGAAACAGCTACCTCAGTTACTTAATTAGATTTTGCAGAGTATAGTAAACATATGGAATGAAAATGAGTTGAGCAAAAAGGTTGGTGAATCAACATGCTTCATTTCTAAAGGCAAGAGTGTGTATATCGCCAAGCTGTGCCTTGAGAGGTTGAACCAAACCAATTACTCTAATGAATATTTTACTTGGCTTCATGCATTCATTAGACTTTTAGAAGCAAGCGAAACGTTGTTATGTATAACGAACAACAACAAAAAATCTTTCCATTTTTGTATAATAGTTTATACATTTACACAGATTAAAGGACAAGTGGACAATTTTCTCTTCCACAAATTTTTCCACATTTCAATTTTCCTTCCCAAAGAAATTTATCTAGCATTATTTTCTTTTTCATTTGAAAACTACCTTGGACATCACAACAGCTATTTGTTGGACTCTTTCCTAGCAAGTACTTGGTGGCGTTTGGGAAGTCTATAAATTGGCGGCAAACTCAACACAAGACCCATTATCGTTCAGAAAGGAAAATAAAACACGGGCTTGGTGTCTGCCATATAACTTCTCTGGAAGTCACAAAAGCCCGTCTTCAAGGTCAGCACTCAGCGTGGAAAAGCCTCTGCTCATTTTATGGAGCACAGGGACTTTTCTTGGACTGATCCCCATTTCAGTTGCAATCTCCTCTGGATGCTTAATAACGGGCAGAGATGTCTCAGTATCAAAGCCAGAGATCCTCTGCAGGACTGCACTAAGATTGATTCCTACAGGGTATTTTTTTTATAGCATTCATACCCACTTTTTTTCTCAGAATCATAAAAAACAAACAAAAAAATCCCCCACACCCCTTTTCCAAAGGACATTACCATCCCTTGCCTCTGCAGACCTAAACATCAGCAGTATCTTCACTCAAGTCTTAAGTGACTGAAGCGAGGAGGACACCAGTCCATCACCGCCACCTTGGAGAACCAGGGGAGGAGCAGTTAAGCTGTCAGTGAGGAGTATTTTATCCTACCACTGCCGGATGCAGTGAAGAAGGATCCAAAGCGAAGCCTGCAGGTTTATTACATTGAGCACTTTGACCACACAACCAGACACGAACGAACACAGTATTATTCTGCTGGTGTCCTTAAGAACACACAAACCCCAAAGTCAAATGAGAGGTCGTTTTAAAGATTTCACATCACCCCAAAATAGGCTTCCTGTCCATACTTTCCATACCACTCCAACACCTCTCCATCCCAACATCGACCTTCCATTTCTCCTTGAGTTCCTTCCATTTTTCCTTCAGTGCAATGTTTTCTCCCACCTCTGTATCATATTTCAGCAATCACCTCAAGCTGTACAAATATCCTTCATATCCTCTTGTCTTTCCACCCTACTTTTTATTCCCTCCACTACCTTTCCTCACATCTAGCAGCAGAGATGCAGCATGTCCATTTCAGAAGTCACCACAACTGAGGTCTGAATTAGCAGACCTTAAGAAACAGGTTTAAAAAGAGAGAAATAAAAGAAAACCAACCACCAAAACATGACTGATCTAAGATCCTGAAATCCTAACACAAGCTCTAATGGTAGCAAAGGTCAACAGCACACAAGGACTTTGGAGGTTAGAACTACACTGGAACAAGCTACAAAAGGGCTTCAAAAGGGGAGATAGATACATTTTTTTGTACTTAATGTGGTAGAAAAGGGGGATCCTGCAAGTGTTACTTAAACCAGGAAGCTGAGACACAAGTCCAGCTTCTCCCTCAGTGGAAGAGCAGAAAAAAAAAGTATGCTTCCAGTACCTCCACGTGATAAATCTCCATCACCACTGCTGGTACCTCCTTTACCTTCTCTATTTAATATCATTCTCACTATGACCAACTTACCGCAGTGGGTGACGCAATCTGAAGCTGAGTTTATCTGAGGTACCTATAGATTGGCCTGGGAAAACTTTAGATGCAAGTCTTCCATTAGAGGACAGGTGTGATTTTTCAAAAATGCTATGCTGCACAGAGCTCGAGAGCTGAAGGATGAAGCGCAGTATTTCTCCCTTTGAAGGAAAAACTCCATCAGACTTGCTCACTTTTGTAATTAAGAATGGTATTTCTAATTCTGGGTAGAAAGCGCAGCTCTGAGGCTTTCTTTGATCTTGGGTGATGACAATTCAAACCCATCAAGCTCTCTAAAGTACACTGGTTTCTCTTTCTTCAAAGACACTTTTCTGCTCTCATGTCTTCATGGGAGAAAATGTTTATGTTGAGCTGCAAGATGCATTAGAAAGCAAGTCAAGGTGTGACTGTTGGAACATGAAGTGGTTCCACGCAGATACTAAAGCATACAGGCATTTGGTTAAAACCCGCCCCGCTGCCAGCCAGCTGGCTGGGAGCTCAGGGACTGCAAACCTTCGCGACTTCAAGTCTCCAGTCCACACCCATAATTCAGAGTTTCAGAGAAACTCCTGGATCTTAGTTCTTTATGCAAGAGTTGAAGGTATTTCACATAACAAAACCCAGAAGAAACTAGTTTTGAATGCAGTAGCCTTGGTTATCGTGTCAAGGCTAACAAGTTTGAAGACAGCCAACTAAACTTGGAGCCTTTTCAGCCAAGTAGATTTTAATCTTAGAAAGGTTGTTCATTGATGACTAGAAATTGCGTCCATACAAAATGAGCAACTGTGACTCGCCGTACTAGAACCCAGTCTCACGGTCTTCTTACAAGAAACCAGAAGCATTTTGCTGGCACAGATAAAAGGTCCCTCCAGGAAGAGAGTCTTAATAATTTAACAGAACAAGCCAAAAGCCCTTTTATGAAAGAGTCTTCAGGACTCTCATTCCATATAAAGTTCCTGAGGAACATCATCTTGGGCAGCTCCTAAACCAAGCAGTTAAAGTTCTCAGGGCTGATAACATCCCAGACTCTTCTTCCAGAACCATTCGGAGCTTTTATCCGCCCTCAAGCCTAGAGACTCCCAGTCCTTGTTCTCCACCCTTTTCTGGCCATATGAGCAGCTACTCTCCTCCCTGCATAGTGCCCCAACTATGGGGAGAGGGAGAGTGACGATCCTACTGCAACCAGCAGGGGAGCTGGGGAGTACCCTGAAGAAGGGAAGTATGCACCAGGGGAACTTGGTCACATCCTGAGGACAAATTATTTATTGGTCTGCCTTTTCCAGCCTTCCTTGGGTGACACAGCAGTCGCCATCTTCACCTTCCTTTCCTAGGCCTGGGGCCAAAAAAAATTGCCCAATTTTTCCCCAGCACGTCTGCCTCGTACAAGTCACCACTTGTAATACTGCTGTCAATAACCAGAACTTCTTCAGGTGGCCACCCTCAGAAAGTGCTGACTGCTCAGAGGATCAAGCTCAAATCAGATGGAGTCTTTCACCCCTTTGCCCTAGTGCTTTCAGAAGAGGCTTCTAAAAGCACTGGGATCTTCAGTTTTACATTAAACGAAATGCAGGCACATAACAACCTTTGTCTCACTGGCACTCACTGAACACTGCTGACTCACGCATCCTTTCAGTGGGTATTTATTATTTTGGTAAGAAATTCTATCAACATAAGATTAGGAAAAAAGTAGGCTAATGGTCATAGGTCTGAATCTAGTCTTCACTGCGAACTCAAACACTCTTTGTGAGCACAGCTATGCAGCAAGTGCAGCTCACCTTTTCTAGTACCGAACCCGGTGAAGGACAGCACGCTTCTGAGATCTCCCACCACGTCAAGCGGGTGATGTCTCAGTGGCAAGTCTTAAAGTCCCAAACATATCAGAGGTGGAAAGGAAAATCAATAATCCCATCACAACATCACCTTAATAGCCTAACAATAATCCTTTTTTGTCCCTGTAGAAACTAGGTACAAACACAGGCGAACAAGGGCAAAAGGTGAGCCCTTAAAAATTACGCGAAGTCAGAAGCGGAGCTTTCGGTCTGTATTGCACACTCTGCAATAATGCAGTCTGCAGTGATCAGAACAAGAGAGCCTCTCCTTGCTCCCCAAATATCTGCCTCCGTGAGGATCTGAAGAAGCAGCTGCCCCAAAGCTAATCTGCAAATAAAACAAACGCTGATATTTTCAAAGCAAATTCCAGCAGTCTGTAGCCAAAACATGAGCAGCATAACCACAGTAAAAGGGCTGCTGGAGGAGGGAAACATGAGCAAGTTTCGAAGTTGCAGAAGTGTTCGACACTGACTTCACTGTGTGTATTAGTCATTTTCACAGAACCAGCAGAATGATGAGAACTGCACAGCTTCAAAACCAGGAAAATTTCTATACTCAGCTGGATGCCGCATGCAATCCCACCAGACTGCACCCGCTAGCACAAATATTTGTCTGTGGAAGGACTGAGGGGAAGCCGTGTAAATAACTGCACATAGCAGCGAGTTCTCACAGCCATCAGTGCAGCACACGGGCTACCTGCAGAACATCGCCACTCATCTCACTTAGAAGTACTGAGGCCATGCTGAGTACTTACAGCTGCCCCGCTTATATAACTCTGTAGCTGTTTCATTAAAAGCTCATTGAAATAGCTTTGAAACATTGATGTTGAGAAGAATTCAGAAGGCTCATTTTCTCTTTGGGTACTTGGAATATCATCATCTCTCGTGGTAAACTAGTACACTACATCAGGGAACAGCAGCTTCTAAAATTGTTTTGCATCTCATCAGTAAAATGAGACCAAAACCCAACCAAATTAGATCTAGGGTTTCTTTTTTAAAAGTCTACTTACTATGTTAGGGTAAAGAATTAACTATGTTCAGAGGCCTGTACTTCTTCAGAGCTTGAGATTTAAATTGGCTTTTACAGATCTGAGAGTGCATAAAGCAAAAGTCTGAAAATTATCTTTCACATTTCGCAGTAGTCGCAAAGCTTTTTTAGATCTTTGTACACACATTTTTTTCACCTCCTGAAACTAGTGAAAAAAGGGATTTGGAGTAAAACAAGAGACTCCTTAGAGTCTTCCCCATCCTACAATGTATTAGAGTATCTCATGTCTCCCACCCCATGACATCCTTCCAGCCTTCCTGCAGCTGAGTTAATGTTTGGCAGAACTCAGAGGTAACTTCAGGTAAATAAAAACACAAGAGGAAAAAGCACCAAGCCAAACTAACTGGGGATATGGGGCATATTCTAGAGATTAAAAAATTTAAAGCGTGAAATCTGTAGAAGCTGCTGGTGGTGAAAGGGATACATGCCTGCACTTGAGAAGCTCACCATGTCAAAAAAAAGCCCCAAAAGAACACCACCAGAAAAATGGAAAAAGGGGGCAACAAAATCTACCCCCAGCAGGCATTAACAGGCAGAGGACTCCAGAAAATAACAGATGCCTTCCAGGTCCAGTATGTCTTTGCTCACCTCACTGGCTTCCAAAGCCTGCTGGAAGCAGATCTACAAAACTTGTGAGGAAAAAAAGTAAAATTGTCATTGTTGTATGTATTATTTGCATCTCACTAGCACACATCTCAGGGGAACTTACTCATAACTACTTCAAAAACAAAACTATCCAGGCAAGGTCTTTCCCAGCAGCCACACAAGCAGCACCTCGTAGCTGCCAACTGTAATGCTTGCAGCATGGAAGTAATTTTTTTTTTTTTTTTTTTACAGATAAATAGATTTAATTTACATAGTCTTCAAGGCAGCCAGATGGAAAAACACTATTGATTTCTTGTCTGACCCCGTGCAGTTCAGCACTTTCATCTACAAGCTAAAAAGGCAGACACCCCAGCTCGTGGTTAAACACTGCAGTCTGCGGCATAGAGCAGATCCTCGGTGGAGGGGGAAGGCAGTTAAGGCTGGGGTTGTACCTTGGCAAAGAGCAACCACCAAAACCAGGCACTACTGTAGGCCAGGGACAGCCCCACCAGGGCAGACCCCACAGCACATAGAAGACATCCCTTCTTAAAAATGGTATCACCTCCAGCTGAAAAGTGGAGCCTGTTGGCAGGTAAGTATTTTGTGTTTGAGGGACCTGTGGAAGAAGCAGAGGACTTACCTTCCTTCCACACACCCTGCCCATCAGAAGAGTGAGCCTGTGAGGAGCCTGCAGAGGCTGCACTCATGAGAACACTTCCCACGTTGTTTCAGGTTTTGTTTTTCTGAACATTAATGAAACTCACTGTAGCTTACAGCTGAGAAAATGAAGATAGAAACAAGGATAAGAAGATAGAACAAAGCTAAATATAGGTACAGTTACCTGATACTTCAGATAACTGGTGAGTCATTTGAGTACTTGCACTAGAATTAAGGCATTTGAAAATTAAAGGCTGCTGGTGCGCAAGTTATGAAAGAATGGAAGACTGCATTACGTGAATATCCAGGCTATATCAACAGGTCCTTTTTTGCCCCCTCCTCCCCATGATTACCTGTATTTTGTTACTAGATAAATCCATTTTGTTCTTTATACAAAGTTCTCTAACACAAGGAGTACCATTAACTTTAAGAGACTCAAAATACTAAGCAAGATATGAAGCTGTCATCATTCAGGACTCTGTGTATCCTTCTGCTTCCCTTAACGCTGAAATTTAAAACACTGACTGTGACTTAAAGAGGTGAGTGAGCGCAGTAACTTGGCATAATCACAAGCAATGGTTCAAGAAAATGTGATCTAATACTCGCAATTTAAAATTATCTTGCAATCTGACTTACAAAATAAAGAAAACAAAGAGATCATTCCGGTGAGTCAACATCTTCATTACAGGCTGCCTGTCACAGCGAAACCTCCAGTGAACGAGCGTTGCAAAAGAGCATGTTCCTGTAGAAATAAGGGAAGATGTGGATGGAAACAGTCACAAAGTAAAGGTGGTACATACAGGGTTTATTCATTTCTTTGAACCTGTTATTAGTAGAACACAGAAGGAGAAGACAGATGACAAACAGAAAGCTCTACAGAAGAAAAAACCCTTCCACGGGTAACAGAAATTCGGAATTCATGCAAATCTATCAAGCTTGGGTATGGAATGATTACATTTTCATGCCAAGCAATTCCAGAGGGCGATAGCTTAAGTCACACCAAAATGACTAACTCCTGCCTGAGGTCACGCATCTTAGTCTGGCTTAAGCAGTCCACCACCAAGCTTCTGATCAAACACTGTTTATACGATGCATGGGAAAATACTTCACTCCTCTGAAAGTCCACAGCACTTAACCCAACAGAAATTACAAACTGTGCCTGCAACAGGCAGCACAGCGACAAAGTGAATCCATTTTTAAAAAACAATATTAAACAGTTCTTTCCCTTTCTAGAAAAGGCCTCATAGATCAGGAAACTATTTTCAAGATGCTGGCATGTCCAACTCAGGGAAGGCCGATTCAGGTCCCAGATTGTGCATTTACGTAGTGTAAGTATTTATACTTACTAACGCTATTAAGAACCCTATTATTAAGAAGCTTGTTAATTTTGGGGGGCGTAACAAGCTGTTCTCATGCCATGGTGCCATAGTAAGGCAACTCAGGGGCAGCAGTGAAAAAATAAAATCCGTTATAAACAAGTTGACTGAAAAACTATTTTCTATTCTTCATGCTCTTCTGACTTCAACAAACCAGTTCTTTGGGCAAAATTCAGCAGGGAAAAATCCACAGTAAGCATTTAACAACCAGGATTAGCAATCAATTAATGTGACCTACTTGCCTTATTTTGTATGTTACATCCCTTATGCAACAGGGAGGGTTATTCCACCTAATGCCTTAATTCCACAAACTTTCCGACTTGGACAGTGCCCCCCAAAACTTTGTAGTAAACAAAAGTTCGATTCACCACAGGAGCTACAATTCCTTTACAACTGAGAGAAGATTCAGCACGATCAGAACAGAGAAAACAATCTCTGTCCTATATTACATGTTTTTGAAACATACTTCTTCATAAATTTAAGCAATTCTGCCTTTTACAAAGTCCACAATTTGGCGGCTGGTGGGTTTTACGGCTCTTTCAGGGAAGTAATAAAATCACATACCCAGTATTTTTCTCAACGTTAATGTAGCTGAAAAATTGATCGTCTGAAAATGCATCCGCTAAAGAAACAGAAGTAGTCCCTAATTTGTTTTACTATTAGGGGGTGAGATCTACGCATCTCCTGGGAGAATAAACTTCCTGATCGTCACAGCTGAAGGAAAGCTTGCATCTCATCCTGAGAGCTTACCAAACCGTAGTTGTTGTTTGTTTTAAAGAGTTTAACTATAAAAGACAATCAGGAGGAAAAGTAGCGGCAATCCACACACCTCTGTCCCTCAAGTCATCTCCTCCAGAGGAAATGACTGCAGAAATTCAGGTCGACAGGAGACAGTTCAAAAGCCACAAAATCCCTTTACGTATCTGCATGGCTTCCACACGCCAAACAAAAATTAGACTGAATCGCGGTCAGTGAAAGAAAGATCTTGTCTGTGCTCTCTGCTGCTTGCAACCTTTCATTTCTTCACATGCTGACCAACGCACTGTCAGGAAGGACCACTGATTTGGGCTCATTCTCTCATAAGCCCTCCAGAGACCTGTATCCCTCCTCTTTTCAAGCCTTTCTGCAACACTAACCGCACAGCAGAGACAAAGCTCAGAGCCCCATCTCCCTCAACTGCTTTACTTCCACATCCCTCCACTAAGCAGCTTCCAAACACAGCCCAGCAGTGCTGCTAAGCAGTCTCACCACCAGCCACCTTCTACCACTACCTTCCCTCTTCTAGGGTAACACCTCCTTTCTCACCGTGCACAACTGCTTTGAAGGTCACTGAACAGGGATGTTGGGTAATTCTGTGCTGGGTACACTAATGTGTGCCTACAGATCAGTAACCCCCTTATTCTCACCTCAGGTATAAGGCTTTACAACAATTCTGAAGATAAGAATAATGAAAGGAGGTTGTAGAGAGGTGGAGGTTGGTCTCTTCTCCCATATAACAAGTGACAGGACAAGAGGAAATTACCTTAAGTTATGCCAGGGGAGATCTAGGTTAGACACCAGGAAAAACTTCTTTACAGAGAAGGTTGTGCAGCATTGGAACAGGGTACCCAGGGAGGTGGTGGAGTCCCCATCCCTGGAGGGGTTTAACAGACATGGAGATGTGGTGCTGAGGGACACAGTTTAGAGACCCTGGCAGTGCAGGGTGAACGGCTGGACTCGATCTTAAAGGTCTCTTCTAACCTGATGACTCTGATGGACACAAAAACCTGGAAAGCTGGATGAATTGCAACATACATTTGCCAAAAGTATATCGGGCTAGACTAGAACCTTTTCTTAGCACTGATTTTTCTAGATCATGGCAGCGCATATGTTTAATCCGTAGACTCTGCTACTTCAATGCTTATGACCTAGAGCAGCGGAAATGGAAGGAATAGTAGCAACATAAAATACAAGTTCTGTAATCAAAAACGCTGCCAAAAATGGCAACCATCAGCTGGAAACAAGAAAAGAAAAAAGACATGTGCATGTCAGTCTCAACTATGAGCTGCTGTTATGAAGCCGACTGTGATGCAGGTCTTGGACAAAGGCAAGAGAAAAACACATTAAGAATCATGAAGCTTCAGTAAGCTGGAGATGCACAACCTTCTCCTCCGAGAAGGAGAGTTAAAAAACCAGGACATTTAAACCAGAGAGAAAACCACCAGAAATTTTATGCTGCATTTTCAATGACTCCGACACCTTCAGCAGAGATACTCCAGCACACAACCACGGTGAGAGCCTGCACCTCTCAGAGACACACTCAGTGAAAACCATATTGCCAAGAAAATATTTTTACCAACATCTCTCCTTCGAATCAGCAGGGACACAGTCTGTGGTATGCATTGAAGGATGCAACCATTCACTTCGAGGAACAAGAGTTCTACAGCTCGTAGAAAACAGACACCAAGCCTATAACACGCAACACAGCACGTGTGACCTGCGACATAACCCCTCACATGAGCACACACCAATGAATTCATGCATCAGGATTCTCTCGCGCAGGAGCGCTGTCATGTTTTTATATCCTGCAGCAGAGCCGCAGCTCCGTGCAAGAAAAGCTGGAGCCAGTAGAGGGAAGCAGCTGCTCTCCTGGACACGCATCTTCCCATTCCCCACGCACCCTAGGAAGCCAGCTTTTTGTGGAAGTGAACTCACTCCTCAACCATTGTGTACATGTGGCTTTAAATCAAGCTGTAATTAGGTTTTGCTGTATTTAACAACACCCCTCTTGTTGCTCCTCTCTCCCAGCTCCAGACAGGAAATAAATGTATTCGTGAGAGAAAAAAAGGAAAATGGTTTATGCCTCTTCCCGGAGCATGTCCTGGCACGCATGCAAAAGTTAAGTACAAAACACACAATAAGCTTAGGGGACACTCAATCTTCACTTACACAGGAACACAAAGATCTCTCAGCTGGTCCACTGTCAGATGTCACCTCACTTGTACCGATACTCTGCTTTGCCACATTAACCCTGTTAAATGATACTGACAGCCCAAAGCTTGGAGTCGAGCTTTTCTTCATGAATTTAATTTACTTGGCAGAAAACTCAAGTGGAAATCTTCTGCTAAAGACTCAGGCAAACTAAGACTGCCACGTATTCATTTTAGGACAGATTGTTCTTTCCCTCTTATTTTAACTATTACAGTCACAGCATTCCCATTTTCAACCAAATCGCTTTATTCCCCCTCCTTGCAGACTCTGGCCAGGCTGGTACCCCTGAAATAAAACTGTCTGAGTTTTCTTCAAATCCACTTACTGTAATACACGCTGAACAGCGTGGCTTCACTCTCTGGAAGTTCTTTATGGACCAAACTGCTCATTTCCACTGCAAATGGAGCTGGGTCCACTCAGAATAACAAACAGCTTTGGTTGTATTGGGACTCCAAAGCTTACACAGAACTTTGTGGTGGTGGTGGTGACGATGCTGGATACGATGGCAAACTGGTGCAAGGAAGTCAAGAGGACGTGTCCAAAGCCACACCACAAGGTAGCTGCTGATCAAAAATTTTCTGCTCTTAATCTAGACCTTTTTCCTAGTGAATTAAACCCTACTGATAACAATCTGGTCTCCTAAAAGGTTTCACATCCTTTAGAAGAAACAAGGAGAGACCAACCGCTAATTATGTACTTGCCTGCATGCAACGATTGCTTCGGATTAACTGATTTACGGAGGGTACTCATTTTCAGGAGTCTGCAAAGCAGGCCTGTTCAAAAGAAACTTACTTCAAGCCCATGTGCTCTCATACCCTCATTCTCTCCGAGTCTTCTGTTATGCTGCAAGTTTTGGGAAACCTAAGAGGCTGGTTAGGATGACTCAAAAAATACCTCATTCTGGAGCTGGCTTGCATTTTAATCTCTACATAGAAAAGATCAAAGTAAAAACAAATATTGGGAGTCAATTTCCCTCCTACACCTGTAGCAGGATTCTTACTTTTTAAAATAGCCAATACTATCTCTTCCTGAAGGCAGGATAATGAAGTTTGGTTCAGTACTGATCCAAAATGACAATTCAAAATTATCATTGTTAGCACAGAGTTTCTGCCTCTGAAATTGTAAATCACCTGAGCAAAAGCGCACAGCTATTCAGCACCCTAATTCTTACTGTATCGCTACCGACAAGGGGAGAAAAAATTAATTTTAAAATTTAATTTTTAATTCATACTTTGAAAATTAAACATCATCCTTTATAACCAAAACCTTAATTTCCCACAAACAAAGAGACAATGCATTTATTTTCTCTTGCCTTCTCTGATCCAGAGAACACCAGAGCTTTCTTGGGTTTTTTCTGGAAGTTGTCACAGTATGAGTGCCATGATCCACAGCTGTGGGAAACATCGAATGCTCATGTCTAACCAAGCCAACAATTCTGGAGAGAACTGGGGGAGGAATCCCGCAGCCAATGGTGTGGTGCCATAACCAGGAGAGGGAAGTTTCTACGCTAACTCCTCAAGTGGAAGTACACAGCAGGATTAGCCTTATCTTCTTTAAGTTTCTTAGCAGCAAGACTGCATCCTCCTGACAGCGTTCGGTTTCCAGCAGGGCTCAAACTCCAGGAGTCATTCTTAAAATAAAGCTCTGTTTGGCAGAGCTGGAACCATGAGGACAACACAAACAGCCAGAAGAGTTTATTCAGGTTTGACTCAGGAAGGAAAACTAAATTCAGGCTAGACAAAAATAAGGCACAACGTACCCAAAGAAGCTTCCAGACTACCATTTTTAGGTCATGGCCTTTACTTTCTGCTGCTTTTCTATTCCTGCGTAGGAAAGTCAAATCGTAAAGCGGCTTCCACTATGGCATTTCAACTCAGACGCTTCTCTACACAATAATTAGTGCCTCTCTTCTCATCACTTGTACTGTTTTGCTAGTCTGAGAATGTTATTTGTATTTACTTATTTCTGAGCAGCTTTTTTTAATCCCTTCAAAGCACCAGCATCCTAAGAGCAGCTATCTCATGCTCCATGAACTTCAGTGCAAATGCTATAAGGTTTCTTTTCGTCTTAGCAACTTCATTACGGTGTTTACACGGGACTACAGTGTAGTGCTGTAACCATGCAAAGCAAATATGCTGTAGTAAATGTAAGCTTTATTCAAACCGGAGCTTTTAAAGTCTTTATGGGATACTCCAGCCTGGACTGCCAGCACTAGCAGAGGGGGAAAAGGCAAAAGGAAAACTAAATGACACATTTATCACATTAGCAAGAATTCTGAAGCAGTCAAACTGAAAACCTATGGGCTAAACATACTGCCAGGGTGCGTCAATGCGTCTGTTGAAGTCAGCTGCATTTCAGTTCCACATAGTCTGAGTAGAAATGGTTAAGTATTGGAAAAAAATCTTACTCAAAAAAAAGGGAGGGGGAATACACCTCCTCCTGAAGATTTGTGTGTGGTTCCTTATAACACCCTTCCTTTCAAAGGCTGCTGGGGGACAGTACCTCCAGTAATTTGATATTCTGAAACACAAGACAAAATTTGGAAGATAGCAGCCAGGGAGAAATTTGACTGTACAAACACTAAGGATCCAGATTTGTCACTGTGATTAAGCGATGCTAACGCTGAGGCATTTTGTCTGTCTTCAGGAAGCATTTCAGAAAATACATTTAAGCTGTTCAAAATTTCTTGGCAACATCTAATATCTAAAATCTCTATTATGTCTAAATCAGCAGCGACTGGATATAATATGTCCTTGTGATTACAGGAACAGAACAATCCCACTGTCACTGTTTGCTCTCCCACACTGCTACCAAAAAAGATTTTTTAGCAGAATATCCATTCAATAAATCTTAAATTCAGTATCTATACTATGCGTAAAACTACAGCAGTTTGAAAATTTACAAAGTTGTTTTAAAGAACGTTTGAAACTGTATGGAAATTCACCTGTAAACCTGATTTTTCACCGTTTTCCTCCAAATAAGCAAAAATGTTAATATTCATCACTTGGTTTCATGTACTTCTCTATCAAGTCTCACACAGCCACATTTTCTTTGAAAAAGCTACTATCAGCAACACTGCTCTCCATCTTAATTGTATTCATTATCACCTTCTCCATCCTCTCAAGGAAAAAAAAAAGTCCAGAAAACCTCCAACCCCAGACTCTCATACAACTCAAATCTCCATATTCCTCTTCGCTAAGCCTCCACATCACAAGCTACCCCTACAAAAAGAACCTCAGCTCCCCACATCATCTTCTGAAGCTGTTTATTCAACATGAGATTGTGAAATATATGGGGGAGAACAAACGGTTAGACAACAAAGAAACCTGGATCAAAGTTACTTGAAAAGTGGCAGTAGAAATTCTCTTTTTAAACAAAGATTGAACATACTTCTAGCAAGTCGCAAGCTGTGATTTTCCCTCTGGTAGGAGTTAGCACAACCAGCAGAGAGACCACCAGTGAGGGACTTCCCAAGGAAATACAGCACTGGGGAGAAGAGCAGCACCAGGTACCCGTCATCCTACAGGCTATTTTAGAAAAGAATTTCTGCCAGAAGGGCTTAACCAAGACCGAAATCCCACTAAGGAAGAAAATAAGGAGAGAGACACCAACAGCCTCTTAGAGTAGAGAGTTTAAATAAAGTCCAAGCTATTAGTGGGGGCAGAGGAGAAAAGGAAACAAAGCCGTGAAAGTTGGTGTGCCATGAAAACCTGCCCTGTTGGTTTCACTTCTTCAAAAAAGTCTGTTTTAAGAACTTCTTTGGACCGAGCCAAAACAACACCATTGCATTTTACCTCTAGCAGCAGAAAACTGAAGAATATTTAGTTGAGAGCCTTTTCCGTACCAAGTGGGAAATTATACTAGCCCTTAACATTCCCATGGAATAAAGGGGTTTATTTTGCCTTGGTTTGTTTTTGAGGAAAAAAAAAGACTCCCCTGAAAGGCACACATGGGATGTCCATAGAGCTACTTTTGCTGATAGCGCTACCACAGAGCTAAGTACTTTAATTAAGGAAATGCAGAAAATACCTGAATGATTTGAGAAAAAAAAAATCCTAAGAGGACTGAGCTTGCTATTTTGAAACTCCGATCTAGTATTAATGGCAATAAAGCAGATAAGAGCCATGAATAAAATCCAACACTGCAATCTCTCAGAGATACAGCGATGCCTGAATAAATCAAACTCAACAGTTCTGGTAGCGGTACAGAAGTTCAGGTTTGGACGCAGCTGGAGCAGAGTCAGCTCGCCAGCGCCCAGAGCAGCGCCTTCAAGCCGTATCGATTCCTACGGAAGAAAACGGCGCTGTAAATCCGCTCGAGCAGCATTGCGTCATTCTTCGGGTTGGCCTGAAGAAGTAAATTAAATGTTTTCCATTAGCATGGTGAGGAAGCTGTACAATTGTGTTTTGATTTCGAATACAGTGTCAAGTTACGGAACACTTTAGCTAACTGCAGCACGGGCTCCATGTTTCGTGTCTGTAAAGCCAGCAATTCATGCTTATGTGAAACCAGATGTGGACACTGCACCACTCCCAGGCCTGTGGAGGGTTTGTTTTCTTTTAAAAAAAAAAAGGGGGGGGTGTTGTTGCTTAAAAAACCCAAGCCCCAGCTTTCAGTTAAATCGTGGAATACACTGAAGCAGAAACACGCTTTTGCGGTCACAGGGAAAGACAAGGAGGGCAAAGGGGGTGGGAGCAGAAGGAAACTTTAAGGGAATAAAAAGCACACACACAGAGCGGCGTATGAGCAACGCTGCAGTACAAAGCAGCGCAGTTCTGAGAAGCAATAAGCATAATATTACTTGAGGTAACAAGAACTCCTTGATCAATTATTCATATGATTTACAACAACAGTTACAGCTGCATCAATAAAAAAAATCTAGGGCAAATATAAAATCTTCATAGCTATGAAGTGCCCTTGATTTTCAACAGAACATTTGGCTGCCTCGTATCATGTGTTTCTGGTTAGCAACACACCCCTCCACCAAAGGGAAACAAGAGACAAAGGCACAGAACAAACTGTCTTGCTGGAAGTAGCAACAATGCTCAAGGCTGCATTTCAACCCTGGACCCTGCATCACCAAAACCTGAGAGCACTGCACGTGTTGAACGTGGATCCTAACCAGCACTACCCCACTGAGATACACCCATAAACCCTCCCCAGGCTTACTCAGATATCTTCTATGAAGTCTTTACTCCCTCAACATGTAAAATCGCACTTTTTAATATCATGCAGAAGGAATACTCTATTTTTTAGTCCATGGTTAACTCAACTTGTATTGCCTTGGGAGCACCCGAAATGAACAACAGGAAACAGTAGAGGGGAGAAGTATTTCTGGATTGGCTTTCCCCCCCCGGTTTGAAATCACTGCAGCAGCAGCATCATCACCAGTTTTTCTGCTCTGCCAAGGTTTCAGCACAGTACCCTCAGTTGTTGCAGGTGAACTTGCTAGTGGACTGGAGAAACATGGCTGAAACTGAATTTAAAGAAGTAAGAAACAGCAAGAAAGAGAACGGTGTAAGAAAGGAATGAGTGGGCTGAGCTGTGCTTGGTGTGATCTTACTCCCAGGTGTGTACAGCAGGTAAGGGAAGGTTATGGGGTGAAACGCTGACTGTGATAATGGGAAGACTCACACCAATTTTGAGTTTACTCCATGGATGTTAGGACAGTGAACTTTGGTCTAGTTCGGAGCTCTAATTCCAGCTCTAATTCCATTCTAAATTAGACAGATCAATAACGTATTAACAAGAAAAATCCACGATTCTTTGCAGATGAATCAATCAATATTTAAGGAACCTTCCAACTATGACGTTAACATCTTGCAACAGCTATTTAACAAAATTGCAGCAGCCGTCAGACCTTCAGTAGGACCTATGTTTAATCTGGAAGAAAGCTGTAGGAAACACTTCTACTACCACTCACTTTTTTCAGCCAGGTCTCTACACAAAGCTCAATTAATCTTGTCGGTGTGAAGGAAAGATTCTGCACACGTCATCACTAAATTCAAAATCCTGGCTGTCTAACAAAACCATGGTACGGGCAGATCTCCCAGAGTGCCTGGGTCTGTAGCACAGATAGGTTCAACAAACTTCTTGGGGTCACAGTTCTTTTTCATCCCTCAGCATTTGTCCTTCACCAGCAAGAATGAGTTCTGGAAATTCAAATACTTATAGCGCTGGTAAACAGAAGTTTATCACACGCAAACCTCATTCTCCTCCCATTGCTGAAGACACCTGAGAGCGTTTCCATATTTTGTGGCTACTTGAAGCAAACTCTGAATGTGGCAATTAAAGCAGGATATGTTTCTAAAATAAAGCATGCTGTAGAGCTCTGAAAGAGCTGTTCCCTTGTCAACGAGCCGTGGATATTCCTCGTTTCCATATTTTGTGGCTACTTGAAGCAAACTCTGAATGTGGCAATTAAAGCAGGATATGTTTCTAAAATAAAGCATGCTGTAGAGCTCTGAAAGAGCCTGTTCCCTTGTCAACGAGCCGTGGATATTCCTTTCTACTAACATCTTAAGGAATTACTTCTGGCTCTAATCTACAATATGCTGCGTTGGTTTTTCCCCCCTCCTCCAGCATTTGCTACGACAACATTCGTACCAGGTAGCAAGCAGCAATACACACAAAAGAAGGAGAAAGCTCAGAGGTGCTTTTGTCTGTTTACTTCGTATGAAAAGTCGTCCTTATTTGGAAAATTGCAGCAGCCACCTCAATTTGTTTGAAAAATGAACCTCTTTACCTTGATGTAAGGTTTCTGCGCCACTGCTACGGCTGCCTGGCCTGTCAGGAGGTCTTCACCTTTAGCAGAGGTCTCCAGACGAAGGCAGGTGTCTTCACCCTGGAGCTCCAGGAGGCTCCTTGCAGCAGTGCCTGGAGACATAGCAACAGGGAAGGCATTTAGCTTCATCATCGTGTGTCAAAGCCACAGTTTTAGGGCAGGCAACAAGCATCCTTTCAGGTTGAATCTTTTGGCTTAATCAAAGTAAAACTCAGAAATCAGAAACATATGCCCTTCTTTTGGAGACTGCAAGGCTGCAACGAGGTGGTTAGTGATACAGGACAAGCACACAGCCAGCTGCAGGTGCTCTCTAGCATTTATATTGCTAGTCCTAACAGCATCACCTCCAGACTCTGAAAGCGAGCACACAACCTACGGGTATCAATTCTGAGTTTCCCCCATGTCATTATTTACCCCATACTGAAACTGCCCAGAGACACGCTTTGGGAATGCTTCAGAGCAAAGAGCACAAGGTGAGACATCATCATCATCTCCTCAGGGGAGTCACAGAGTGCTGTGGCAAGAAACTCAGCCTGCCAACCATCCCACTTCCCTGCCCATGACCTCCACCCAGCTGACAAAGCACCCCTTGCTAAATACGTGCTTTTGCTCAGAAAAAATAAAAATCCTTAAACTCCGCCATCAGAAGAGGAGGATAACCACAAGAGTGGCTGCCTGAAATGCAACTCCCCACCGCGTCTTACAGGAAAAACAGCCAAACAGAATGCAGTAGGTTACAAGATGCGACCCAAATCCCTGTTTAAGTTTATTTTATTTTATTTTCCTCAACCTCAGGTAAGATCAGCACTAATTATAACACTCTACGAAGAAAAGTACTTGGGCACCTGAGATCTCTGGGGTTTGGCTTTATTTGACAGTATGTGCTCAAGCCTCCTTACTGGCACAAACAGATGGCCCAGCAGCTTCTTTTGAGCAGTTTCAAATTACTTTAATTTTCTGATCAGTTATTCACTCTAGAAGCAGGACTGCAACCAGATTACAGACCACATGATGAAACACAGGCTTTTTTTGAACAAAAATCTCAAAAATAGTTGCAGAAACTGTTTAGGCACAAATTCAAGGGACCAGCTGTCTCATACAGTTAACACACCAAATGGGCAGCAATATTTGTCAGATGTAAATCACTCCGGGTTTCCCCACATCCAGTCTTTGGAGAAACCTGCCTGAGTTTGGGTCTTGACATCAATACACCCAAGATGAGGGCTCATTTACGTTGGGTGGGTGGATGGAGACCGGCTGCCTTTGAAACAGTGGTACAAGAGAAATGAGCAACAACAGAGGGATTTCAGAGACAGATGGGCACCTTCATGTAAGTGCTTATAACTCGGAAAAAATAACAAGACAAAGAAGAACGCATAAGCATATTGAGAGTGATGTAGCATTACAGCTACTCAGTTATTATGGGACTGCTCTAGCGTTATTATTCTGGTATTTGGTAGAAGAAAAAAATGAACAGCATTTTAAAAACACAGGAGGAAGAAAAAGAGGTGTTTTCCTTGCCTTGTTTAGTATAAAGCCCAACAACTGATTACCAACCAAAACACACTCTTGTATCAATACAAACTACTCTTGATATTCCAAATTACTGTATTTTAAGCAGGAA
>NW_010429990.1:116533-125686 GCF_000710305.1 Buceros rhinoceros silvestris
GAATGCTGAACTGACACTCAATTCAGTCTCAAAACTAAAGCAACTTTGCAGCCACTTAGTTTAAAATCCCTGTAAGAGCAGTATCAGCGTATGCACGTGCACAAATACGTATCTGTTGGAGCAGCTGCACAGTTATCAGTCAGGTTGTCCGAGGCACTCAGAACTGCACTTTAAAGAAGTTTGTATTTATAGACTACATCCTGAGTTACAGCCTTTATCCAACAGGCTGGACCTTTTTATGACACACATCGTTTCCTGCTTTGCAGTCCAGTATCAACAAGTCTTTGGGTTTACTTTCTAAAAGGAGTTTTCATCCTCAGTTACTATGTTCTTCCTCTCCTTCTCTTGCGAAGTATGAAATCAAAGTTTTAGTACTTACAAAAATACACATCTTGAGGAAGAGAAGGATCGGAAGGATCCGCGAATGAATGAATGGCCTTCTTATTCTAACAATCCCAAGGCACCGATTTAAACCTTCAAACCTCACTCGAGTCCACCCTGAGGTTTCCATAATCCAAACTAAAGTCTTCAAAAACGCAGGATTTCTTGACAAAGAAATAAGCCGATATGGAAATCCAGCAGCAGACGATTAAGCATTTGATAACTTGATGTTTTGATAAGGCGTTACCTTAATCACTGTCACTGGGGAGAAACTCAAGTCAGGAAACTGAAGTGAGGCAGCTGGAAGAATCTGGCTGCTCAAGTAAATAAGATATACCTTCTGTGCCAAAAGAAGTGTGAAAGCTTTCTGCAGCCAAACAGAGCACAGATCCTGAGAGAATAAAGTTATTTAACAACGGAGAAGAGCTATAGGAGAACTCAGCCATACGCACAGCTAGAAACAAGGAAATATTTACCAACGGATATTATGCCAAAAATATTCAATCTGCTTAATGCAGACTCTAAATTTTCACAGGCAGGAGGTGCTGAGTCACTACTCTCACCCTCTAAAGCTTTCAGGTAAAAGCTCATATTGAACATAAACTAGAATGTGGAGTTAATTTAGAGAACGTGATTTTCAAAAACATTAATTAGTGGAGCTTTGTTAGGAAGGGACCATATCCACTGATTCTGGCAGGTTCTACTCAGGTAGACAAGATGCGTTTTCGTTAACAACAACAATAAAACTAAGCTGTAACCTCCTCGCTTACACAGCGCTAAACTCCTGAAAAGATGGAGCAATCAAATTAAACAAATAAAAAAAAAATGACAAGTCAGGCTCGACTTAACCAAGCAGGAGTTAGATCCACTGGACAACTGGAAGGTAACACCATCTTTAAAAACCTCACAGTTTCACCACCACTACTCCTGCAGCGGCGAGCATCTCACTAGAAGACCAAGCAGCACAGCTATCCAGCCACTCTATACTGCCAGGGAAAGTTACAGCACACTGACGGAAGCAGAAGGTACATTAATCACCTAAATGTTAATTATGCTGACAGAAAGCTTCAATTAGAAGCAGATTAACAGGTCCAGCACACTTTTTTTTTTTCGTTTGGTGGTTTGTATGTATGCATGTACTTAAGCATCAGTGGGCAACCCAGTAAAACTGGCCTCTAAAGATGAGTAAAAGGAGATGGTGTGTCTCTTGAGGAGGAAACTGTCTGGGAGGGCAGTGGAAGGCAGGGAAGATGCCATACCTGACACAGCAGCAGCAGCACGGATGGACCTCATGGGTTTCCACCCTGCCGCGCTCTGTGCGCCTGAGGAAAAACAGTTGGATGTAGAGCAAACGAATTACAATAGAAGTGCAGATTTAGGGCCGGTGAATCAAACAGCTAAGACAGTTACTGAAGAGGATGGGCACGCCTGCCATGGGGAGCCATTCCTTCAAGAAACTCCACTGAAAAGCTAAGAGTTGAAAGAAAGGTAAGGAAAACAAGGTGTATGATGAAAAGCAAGTATGACGATTCAAGTGCCAAGAGAAGACGGGCTTACAAAGGGGTGTGGTCCCATGACTGAGGTAAGTATGACTAGGAAATTCAATCGAATAACCAAATTCAAATTTTCACTGTGAAAGGGAAGAGAAAAACACCAGGCTGCCTTACTACTATAAACATCAGAGATCTGTAAAACAGGGAACAGAAGTTGGAATTAAGGCAAGAGACCCTTTGTACAAGTTTCCAGTGACTCCTCTAACAGTTAAAGAAGTCAATTAAGCTCCTAAAAGGGCATCATTAAAGTAATTAGGAATCACTCATTCAGAGTTACTAATACACACATGCCAATGAGATTCATGACTTAGAGGTCTTGAAAAGGGTTTAAGACTTGGGCACAGCCCTGGAGTTTTCCATTTACAGAAACCAGCGTAGTCCAAGTCTTTATTGATGATCCAGGAAACACGTCAGCATGCACTACCTTAAGCAGTTATGTCCAAAATATAAAGGTTTCTAATGACAGCCTGAGAACAAGACCTGAAGCAAACCAAATTCTGAACTGTTGTGGGGTTTTTTTTTTGAGTTTGCAATTTAGCTTTATTCATTTTTCATAGTCCCCATGAAAGTGTAACCACTTTGTAGTTCATGAGATGCAAGCTAAGTAATTGGTTTGACTTTAGGACAGACATTAGAAGCAGCCATATGCTATCACCATCTTTGCCTGCTATTTAGGAGAAATCTTAAGACAAGACACTCATGAAAATATACATGAGTGTAATTCTGTGCAGCGAAGAGGGACTCATGTATGTCACACCACCCTGCCTGAGTTCTCACAACAAACTTCCCCAAAACTAGCAGCACTTAATGGGTAGAGCTGGAACTCTATTAAGCATAAAACAAAGCAGGGAACTAAAAGCATGAACTATGCATGAGACAGATTTCAGACCTGACAAGAGCAAAACCTCTCTCTGGCTTTTAACAGCAACACCATTATCATTTTACGAAAGATACTCTGGAACGCGTAAACACTTTCAAAAGTCTTTGCAACAGCAAAGCTCGACAAATGTTACTTAATGCCTTCAACAGATTTGGACTCACGACTGGTTTTGTTGCAAATCCAGCCACAGTTGGAAGAGTTGGGCTTTTTACGGATATTGTAAAAGAAATTTGCTGTAACCTCTAATCTTCCCCTCATCTTGCCATATCCACGTAAGACAAGCTGTGCAAGAGACGTGGGAGTCCTAAGCCTTCTATCCTGGTACTGAACCACAACATGAGATGTTTTAGTTCTCCCTTGGGTATGACCAAGGGGCAATGACCCACACTGAATACAGTGAAAGTGACACCCAATCCCATTAAGTGACCAGACCAGGACAGCTCTCGGTTTTTCAGGACACAGATGCTGAGGTGAAACTTGCCTGAGCAATTTTGCCAGGGAACGATGCCAGGGAACGGCAAGAGTGGTTCTCCAAAGTACCTGAGTGACTAGAGGCAGCGCAGCACTTTCATATGGGAAGAGCAGGAGGTATGAAAGTGCCAGATGGTTACTGAATACCGAGCCAACATTTTGGAGGAGTTTCAGGTCACCTTCGTTTGCTCCCAGGCCAACACGACAACACACAAATTTACAATATAAGCTTGAGGTAGAAAAAGTATTAATAATGAGACATTTGCAAATAATTTGTGAAGAGGACAAAAAACCACCCCAAATCAACAGTTATGCACTTCAAAAGAAATAAGAAACAACTGGCAGGAGGAATCAGCTGAGGGAAATGGTCACTGATTTATCATTCCATAAGGTATGACTGAAATGATGTTACAGCCTGTAAAGGAAAATCTTCCTTTGGCCTGAATGATTCTCCAGCCCATGCTTCTATCTGCAAGTTTCCAGGTAAAAAATTTTCATCAGCAAGTTATTAAAACCCCACAGTAGCAAGAACTTAGTTTAATCTGGAGTGCTTCTATCTGCAAGTTTCCAGGTAAAAAACTTTCATCAGCAAGTTATTAAAAACCCACAGTAGCAAGAACTTAGTTTAATCTGGATTCTCTTGAGGACAGCCTCTTGCCTACCCTGCATCGCACCCGGACTGTCAATTCTCTCTTCACAACCTGGTATAACCAGAAAGACTAACTTAGTTCCTGCTTATTCACCTGTAGTTGTTTCTCTTTGGATGTTTTACAGCAGGAGGAGGAAAGGATACAGCCAGGTGAACTCAGTTTTAGACTTTAAATCAGTCAACAGATGAAATTTTAGTAATAAGAGACGTGAAACATGTATTGCCTGTGATAGGAAATACTAATTCTACAGCTGAGCTTCAAAAACACCCCATGGTCCACTTTGCTGGCAAAAGACACGCAAAGCTTTGACTTGGGGTCAGGCCACAGGGTGAAACGTAGAAAGGGCACGTAAATCAGCGATTATTTATAAAACTTACTTTCACAGAGTGAGGCCAGAGTATTTATAAAACACGCCAACACGGAAAAGAGCCAGGTACAAGGGCAATACCTAGGACCTCAGCCAGGCATATCATCATCAACAGGAACAGTAAACCGGTGTCACACTGGCAGGAAAGAAGAGTGCTGGGTATACGACAGCAAAATCCCAACGCCAGTGACCCACGGAGACAGGACATGTTACCCAAAGCAAAAGTAAAAACTGCTTAAGATCACACAATTGTTTACTTTGCTTTCAACACCTCACTATCATCATCAACAGGAACAGTAAACCGGTGTCACACTGGCAGGAAAGAAGAGTGCTGGGTATACGACAGCAAAATCCCAACGCCAGTGACCCACGGAGACAGGACATGTTACCCAAAGCAAAAGTAAAAACTGCTTAAGATCACACAATTGTTTACTTTGCTTTGTTTAAAGCTAGTATCAAAATCTGGTTATTGTTTTAAAATTTTTGAATGAAAATACAAGTAATTTCTACCCAGAACTTCAGCGCAGTGCTACGGCACTTCCACACCCCAGAGGCAGCGACCCCAGGCAACTGCTCCGCTCCAAGGAGCGAGGAGCTGGCAAACACAGGCAAGGGGCAAGCAGCCAAACCAACTACTAACGCTAAGAGCAGTATAAATCAACAGCTTGAATCGGAAGGTTTCACACTTCCTTGTTGAGGACTCAGCCACTTATTGCTGCTTTTATAAACACTTATCAACCTTGTATCAAGTTGCCATGGCAAGGCACGGAAGTGGCAAGAGTTGCAGAATACCTCCACCAGTTCGACCTTGATTTGGGCCACTTTTTTCAAATGCCAAAGCAGGGACGAAGCTTAAGAGACTATATTCTCACAGTGTAAACATCTGACGGTTTTCTTATACCTCTTAAATAAAAACACCAAGCAGGACATGAAGAAGTTGCATCACATCATTAGATGCAGGGCGAAAAGCCACGGACAGCTGGTAGGGCTTCGCCATGGGTTGCCCTGTGCATCATTCGCCTTTGATAACTCTTATTTAACAGCACCGGGGTCAGGGAAGAAGGAAAAGCACACGATATTTTAAAAAAGCTTTCAAAATAGGAACAGAATTCATAAAGTAGCTACTTCACAGCAGCAGTCAAAGGAGCAGGAAGGATGTACGGGAGGTTGCAACTTCCCAGTTGCATATCACGGGTCCATAAAGCAATGTCTCTCCTACCCTGAAGCCAAAGGGCAACCGGGAGGTCATCCTACCCGACCTCTCATTCTGGCACTGCCTAGCAATTCATTTTTAAATAATAAGGATGGACCGCTAACACTTGCACTGGTTAATCCCCACAATTTGCATGATCCTGCAGCTCAGAAAACAATGCTTGTCATTTGGGTTACAAAAACATCTCCCAAAATACATTCTTGTATATCAAAATACACATTTTTCACTGGAGGCACTCACATATCCCTAATGATGCACATTTTGATTATTCTACCAGACCAATCAAGCATCAATACGGCATTCTCCCCTGTGAAAGTCGGTAACAGATTTGCTGTATCAGGTATGTCGATGCTCCTGCAAAAAAATTCTGTGCAGGTTATCTACAAAGACAGGCACCCAAGCAGGCATTAAACCCCAAACACTGAATTTGAACGTCCTGAACTGTGAGATCAAATGTATGAGGCATCTTAGAAGGTGCTTGTGAAACATAAAATTTAATATCAAAAATTAAGACAAAAGGAACAAACTTTAAGCGCAGCATCTAAAGAGATTTCTGCCTTAACCTTGACGGCAGTGCTATGATTTCTACTGCTACATTTTCATACTGTACAAACAAGCCATTTAAGCTTCCAGGTGTGTGTGCTAATTAATAAAAAAGGGGATAAATCTTCAGAAGCCTGGCTCCACAGACCCTGCCCAGGGGTTTCAGATCAGGCAGTTCAAGCAGAATGTTTCAATTTGCTTGCCACAAAATAAGCAATGATTATTTTATCACACTTTCAAGGAGTATACAAAAAGTCACCAGTTGGTCACTAGCTATAAAAGTTACAATAAAATCGGTGGGATGTGAACAGAATTTGATAGGTATGCTTCAAATGCATTTGACATTTTCCCCTGCTGTGTTTTATGTTTTTAATGATCTTGATAATCTCTGCTCATTTGACATGCAAATAAGCTAACCACGCACGTTAACTTTCTAATCCAGCAAATTTCAAGTGATTTTCAACACACGCGGAATTGCTGGGAACGAGCTTTCTTTGTATTGACAACACTTCAGCACTTAGACTGCAGAGCAATTTATTCAGGATGCTATAATTTAATCCTGTGTGGGTGTGATCTGACTTGCTTCAAAGTCTGCTTCACATCTACAGGAGTTATTCAAGAAGAAAACGCAACTGCATTAGTCACGTGGGCTGCTACCACGTCGAAGGCTTCTGGCGCATCGCACTTCGGGAACTCAGGATCTGCAGCTCCACACACTGGAAGACTTCTTCTGAAAGAGGTAAGTATCATGTTTCTTGTCCTTTGCCAGCACAAAGCCACGTTTTGTGGGGCAGATGGCTCTCACGGGCAGCAGATGGGCTGGCTTCCCAACCTCCCCCACATCCACAAGGTCTTGGCGATCTCCTTTTCTCCTGTTCCTCCCCAATCCAGGAGTCCTGAACACTAACTTAAAATGACCTTTTCTCCCTCAAGTTCGCACTCCTTGATACAGCAGTAGACAGGCAAATACAGACTAATTCTCTAAATCTTCACATCTGAAGAACTACTTCAGAAACAACTTCAAGCTACCAAGAGACAGCATCTAACTTCCTTAACCCTTTTTTTTTTTTGGTCTAGTACAGCAGCCATAGCTTACAAACAGCATATTTTAGAGAAGCTTCTTATCTTGATTCACAGAACTTGCAAATGGATGGAAAATTCATTACATCCCCTCTGTAAGTTGTTCCTTGATTAATTATCCTCAATTTAACTACCTTTGCTTTTGGTTCTAGGGTGACACAGAAGCTTAAGAGAAAATTAAAGGCTTCACAACAACTATTTTCCCCAAGCTTGTTTAAACCTCTAATACCATAGATTACTCTGGCTGAAAGAGCCAAGAACTTCCCTATTCTCCCAGTCTACATATCCAACAGCGCTTTTCCCCATTTCTCCAGTTTACATACTCAGCGTCGGGCTGAGGCGCTGATGCTGCGGTGCTAAACACGCAGGGCACTGACCGCTGAGGAAGGGAAGCAGGAAAGGCAGACATGCCCAAGGGAAAGATCCCATGTTTTACTATCTCCGAAGGAATTAAAACCAAGAATTTGCAAGCTTCCTTATTTATTTATTTTGCTGACAGGGATGTTTTCACAAGAAAAACCCAAAATCAGTCCTGTGGCCAGAGTTCCAGCCGCACCACAAGCCCTGTTTTGGGTGGAATGGGATCCCCCACGGTCAGGAAGCCGAGGCAGCTCCAAGAGGCTGGGGCCACCGCGTGGGGCCCAGGCTGGACAGCAGTCACACATGGCGGGGGAATGCCGGGGGTCCCCAGCCCCATGATCAAAAACACATGGGGGAAAGTGATGGAAAGGGAAACACTCCCATCAGTGTCTGAGGGCAGCGGGTTCCTTCCCCGCCAGCGCTTCCCCAGTCAGGAAGCTTTCTAGCCATGGAGGATCATTTTTGTTGAATAAAGCCTTAAGTTATTAATAAGAATGAAATCTCTTGACCTAGATTTTTTCCAGCTTAAAAAAAAATAAAAATCCCTACTCACACACACAACCCCCCGCCCAGCCTTCCTCAGCAAACACTAACATATCACACGCCCCGTACACCAGAGCGCTTCAAACCACCTATTTCACAAGGAAAACAAAAAAAGGCTTTCCATGCCCCTCCCTTACCCAGCTTTGTGTAAGAACATGAATACAGATGATGTTTGATTAAACCAGAAACCTGAACCCCAGGTTGAATGTGTTTACTTTTCAAAAGCATTTTACAATTTGATTTGCTTCTTGCCTGCTGTGATAATTGATGAGATCTACACAGGGATTAAAATGAGCACAGGTGTGTGTCTACACAGTTCAAAGAGATCTGATCCCAAATGAAAATCACAAAAGAACCAAAAAAAAAGCTGGGGTATTTTTAGGAATGGATTTGAAACAGCCTAACCAAATAAGCCGAGATTAAAAGTAGGATTTTACGGCCCAGACTCCGTGTTACGGAAATTTAAAACTCCTATTTCATAATGTTTCAGAACCGCTGGCGAGCGATACCCGATTTAAGCTGGTATTAACAGCCCTCCACATCCTAAGTGTCAGAGGAAAAATAAAGGCCCTGAAAGCAGTGAAAGGCACTAAAATACAAACAGGCACATGTAACAACAGACACGTGGCACTAAAACAACATTATTTTTAAATTTGAGAGAGGTAAAAGGAAAGCCCATGAGCCGAGAATATTTTGCTGGCAATATACAACTCTGCACAAAACCCGTGCTTATTTTCTTTGCCAAATTTATACAGCTACAGCTGGATCACGACTTCCTCGCGCCCGTGAGGTCAGGCAGCGTTTGAAAAGAAAGGCACGATACAGCTCATCTTTGTGCCAGCTAATCGTACCTAATGCAAAAAAACGGGAATTTCCCCGGTTTTCTGCCCCAGCCTCCTTCAGCAGGGCTAAGTAGCGTGTCGCTAATCCCAAATTTGTTGCACTGCTTTATTAAACAGATACAAATGCACATGAATCGTGCAGGATAAAGAATTTGTTCTGTGCTCAAGGCTTATTGCTGAGCATCAAAAACACTCCAGCACACTATTGTAGAGAAAATTCATTTGTCTCAAAGGCACTTACAGAGGCTTTTTTTTTTTTTTTTTTTTTTT
>NW_010429990.1:125728-142127 GCF_000710305.1 Buceros rhinoceros silvestris
CCTTTGTCCCAAAAGCCCTTTGGGAGGTTTTTTTTTTTTTTTTTTTTTTTTTTTTTTTACACACACAGCTGTTTTCTCGCCTAAACTACCTACAACACTGTCCCTACAGTAACACATATGCAATCTTCTATCTGAAGGAGAACCCGGTATATTTTTAGGCCTCTGATTAATAACAGTAGGAGATAACAAATAAACAGATCAGAGGTGGAAGAATTCCCTTCCCGCTCTCCTCCCACAAGCAGGGGAGCAGCTCCCTCAATGTGGGACACGAGCTAATTAGAGATACCTCCAAAGAGGCTGAGTTTTCATTTAAGCATCTTGGAGTAGCGAGGGGATGCCGGCAATCACACTGCAGAAACACACCAGTGACACTGTCTGTGTCTGACACCTTCCCAGTAGCCCTGTAACCACACTCACTTCCATCCATTTTCCTGTACGTCTTACCAGGGATTTGTATTTTTGCAGCATTCACTCCAGTGGGGGCTACTACAAATCTAAATTAACTCCATCTCTACCTCAAAAATCCTTCTGACTTAAGAGGTTTTGAAAGCTCCCTAGGAAACCTACAGGCAAATCTTCATTTTCACACCAACCCTCAGAGGTCTCCCCAGGGCACCAAGCCCAGTCTTCCAATAAACTGGTAAAGAAACTGAAATTAATACATGAAAACCTGGCAAAAAACTAACCCACCACAAACACATGCTTCTAGTAATTTTACTTAAGCAAAAAGCCATCATTTGCCATTACTACAGTATGCAAAAGCCTCTCCTGTACATTTTGTAGAAGACCAACAAACTAATGTTCCTATTGCTTAGGCCAGCTTGTATGCTAGATATTGTTTTAATTAATGATGACAGATTATTTACATAGCTCCCTAAACACAGAAATTTTGAGGATAAACTAAAGGAACTTGTAAGGAAAAACAGTCTTTTACCAACTAAACATAATTTGTGGACAAATTTACTTGCAGGTTTTTGCCCTGGCCAATATTACACTTTAGATGCAGCTCAATCCGTGCAAACCACAGTCAAAACCGGGACTGTGAAAAGTACCAAAGCACAAGCACTAAAAAAGTGATCAAATGATTTTTCAACGTTTCACAAAATTCTGAAGGTCAGTTCAAGCCCCAAGGAAGACAAAAACCATAAGGTTTTTATTATAGGCTATTATATATTACGTATATAATATATAAACCATATATATTTACTGTAAAACTAACAAAATAAGACTGAGGAATTCATTGGAAAAAATTAAGACATTAGATCCTAAATAATTTAGGTACTTTGAAGTAACCTGAATCTAAAATTGCTATCATTTAGTTTTAATTAAGAGATAACCAATTCCTTTCACTGCAAGCATCTGTTTATCACATGGCTAATTACTACTCTGTGGAAAAAACAGTAGAAATCTCTACCTAGTGCATCAATACAATAAATAAAAAAATACCTCTGCTAGTGCCTTTGTGTTTTTAGAGCCAGTATAAATAAAAACATGCTCTTTACACACAGGTAACTAACCAGGAACAAGACTGTAAAGTGAATCTGCACAGGAAACCCAGGATTAGGGCTGAAAAGACTCTTCTAATCCCTCTGTCCACAGAGGTAACAGTCACCAGGCAGCACGTGGTCTGGGCACACACCTGCAGGACACGGGCAGGATTTGAAATACTTACAAAACGATCAAGCTTTGCCTGAGAAAAGTTTCTTTTTGGCTCAGGAAGGGGAGTATCTGCCTTCCTCGAAACGAAACAATAGCCACACACAGCAGCTTGCCGGTGATTTTGCCGGAATGACACCTGGATGTGACACTTGTACGCTCAACCCATCATTGCTCCTGGGAATGACAGTGAGAAAAATACTCAAGAAAACAGAAAAAACCCCAACACTTGTTGTGAACACACTGCACAGCTCAAGCCACTACTCTGGGAACTCTGCATTACCTTTCTGTAAAGTCCTGGATTAACTGATGAAGTCTAAGAACTTGGTAACGTCTTCACAAACAGAGGAGGGCAGGAGGAATCCTTCAACCATAATGGAACTCCCCAAATGACGAAATAATCCTAAAGAATAGTAGCATTTATCCGGTGCTGCAAAACGACTAGTGAAAGAGCGAGGTTCATCTTTAAATACCACCTCCTTTTGCCTCACCCAGCCCTCTCCGATAGTTTTATACCACGGCGTGAGGGGAAGTGGTGTTACGGTGCTGTAGCAGGAAGCTACCAGCTAGCCTCAGGACCTCAGGCACTCCTGCCGCCTCTCCCTGGGAGCTCTTCTGGGACCTAAATGAACATCAGCTGCTCGGAAGTCCATCTTGTTCATGGAAAGCCTGGACCACTCTTAGGTAGTGCATGGGGAGGGGTTTCTAAACCCTGTGATTACAGGCTTGGCGTAGAGTGCAATAAAAAAGGAGAACTGCCGAGAACGACACGCTTTGCAGTGCGGCAGCTCCGAGAAGTCTCCATTTTCCACTGCGACTGAAACTACCGATTTCAGTTGTAACAGTTTAAACATCAACGCAGCAAAAGACATTTGCTTACATTCAGTGCTGCTTCTCTTAAAGTGGGGTAGAATTTAATTTGGCAAGGTTTATCCATAAACTGGATTCCCACCCCATCTGTAGCCACAGTAAATAAAAACAATAATAAAACCCCCGTTTAATGCTGGGAAGTAGAAATGTTTGAAGGGTATTTTCTGACCCTCCCCCCTCAAGCATACACGACATGCTGGCTGCCATCAGGACTGGCTTCACGTTCTACCACTGAATGGTCAGCTCTAGTCCAACAACAGGGACCACAGAAGAAGGGAGAACTTACTTCCATACACCATGTGCACACTTTGTTGGAAATGAAGCTACAGGATCATGTTACTAAGAACACAAAGAATTTTATGGTCTTCATTATTATTTTAAAGCAGTCAGTCATCTGCTGCCATATTTGAGCTATGAAGAAACCGTCACCGACAAGTTAACAAGCTCCTGAAAACTGGCACTCACTGAGCTGGTAATAAAAGATACTTAGAGAAATAAAATAGCACTTCAGCTTCCAAACTGAAGGCTTTTACATAAAGATATGCAAATAGGGATAAACAAAATGAAAAGCAAAAAAACTTCTTTAAAAGGTCTGACTATATCTGCAACCATTTTCCTATTTATTAAACCACACTCCTGATTTTTCAGCTTAGTAAGAGGAAAGGCTCAGATAGTTATTTTCTATCTGTTAATTTCTGAATATTAGTGTGCTATTACTGACAGTCAATAGTTATTTAAAAGTTTGTGATAATTATATAACTTATCCTTTTAAACAGTTTACTATATTAAATGCTAAACTCCTTTATCCTGCATAAACCCGAGCTAAAAATGCAACGGAGCATCTTTGCCGCAATTCTCAGTTTTTCCTTTGAAAAGCAAACTCATTATGTTCTATAAAGAGAATAAAATCTCCAAAAGACAACTTAATTCTCTCTCAAAGGCAGGCTCTCAAGAGCTTTTATAAAGATTTCATTCTTGGCTCAAAAACGAACGTTTGGGAATCACTGCTTTTGAGCAAGGACTCACCCACTTAACGGCAGAAGAATTTATTTTGAAAAGCAATGTGAAATTTCAAGGGGAAAAAATCAACCCCCACGTATTTTGCACCTCCCAGCTTTTGGTAGTTCTCCAGATAAGACAAAAATCTCAAAATAACCTCTTCCCCATATAACCATTTTCTCATAGATGTTGCCAAGTTATCTTACACAACTAGCAATAACTCCTCAAGAAGTAACTACTTCCAGACAAAGCAACTCAAAGGAGAGACAGTAAGTGGAAAGTAAAAGCATTTGAGCTATTTCAGGAGAGATACCCAAGAGAGGACCTGAGGAACACATTTCAACAGCACCCACCTCACGCTGCCTTGGCACCCTTCAGAAGATACAGGGGAGCAATGCTACTGCTCAGGACTTGTGGAAAACCCCTCCAAAGCCCAGGGTAGGACACAAGTTTGAGCCCAGCCCTGCCACTAAGGACTACGTTCCTGCCATAGCTAACAGTCCTCAGAGGAGCCACACTTCTCCTTTGGATCCAGACCACGCT
The DNA here is from genome assembly GCF_000710305.1 of Buceros rhinoceros silvestris. Taxonomy (NCBI): domain Eukaryota; kingdom Metazoa; phylum Chordata; class Aves; order Bucerotiformes; family Bucerotidae; genus Buceros; species Buceros rhinoceros. The sequence goes on from NW_010429990.1 coordinate 129,797, forward strand.
CTGTAACTGCTTCCCCAGATTCGGTCCAAACCAGCTGCAGAAAGGGAAAGCTCATCTAGAAGATTAAATCAGGTCCCTACAGAAACATTCAGGACTTTCAAAGAAAAAATATTAATGGTGTGTGGACACATGTGGACACCATCATGTTACGGCAAAACTACCAAGGGATGGGGAGGAGGACTCGGTCTTTTGTCTCCAAGATGACTCAGGATTACCTGCAGACATCCGCATAACGTTTCTTGAATGTTGAGGAATGCTGCAGGTCAGTAGTGCAAACCATAAACCAGAGCTCCCCGACAACTCCTTCGCCCTGTCTCACATGTGCATTTTCCTGGGAGTGGTGTTGGTGAAATCTCACAGTGTTTAAATGAAGGGACTACTACCTTCTCTCTATCTATGATGCAAAACTTTGACTACGACCTGTGAGCGCTCTGCATGGTTGGGCTTCTGGCGGATTAGTCCTTGAGGTCAGCAGCAGCTCTCTCGTTGAACACTGCTCACAGAACCAGAGGTGGGGGACACCAGAAGATCCAGGAGGGATGGCTAGGTAGACCCTGCGGTCCAACCCAGAGGCCAGCTGTGCCCCAGTCCCAGGGGAGCAGCAGACCAGGTCACGTACTGCGATCTACCACAGGAAACCTGGACCTCGTGCACCGCAGGGAGCTGCAGCACTGTCCAGGGGCTGCCTCCCCCCAAGAGCATCAGAGAGCATAACCACGAGACACACCCTGCTGCAACGAGAGCAGACAGATGACTGTGGAAAGACTCTGCCCCAAGCAGGTACTTGGCCTCTGCCTGGCTGCAGATGTGTCTCCAGGAGCTGCCTTTACAGCAGGGATGGGGAAAAACAGCACCTGACAGCGGCTATTTTGACCACTGCTCTCCTTCCACCAGCGTCAGACTCCAGCTACAATTACTGCACTGGGCACCAGCTCATTTTCCATCCACTCCCCTTTTTTTTTTTTAAATACCCACATTCTGGAATGTGCAGGAGTAAAGGCACTTTTACTATATAGCTCAAGTCCTGACCTGTTCATCTACATACATTAGCATAAAGGTAAAGGTACTACAGTCATCAGACATCAAAAATGAAGCATTAAATACATATCCTAGAAATTGTTAGAAGGAAAAAAAATTCTAACTGCAAGAAATTTAAGACAACAACAGAAAAGTAACAACAGAGACAGTAAGGCAGTACTTCATGTGAATCTTTTCCCCGAAAAGATTTTCCCTTGTGGCTAGTTAGTTTTATTTTATGAGCAGACAACATAATAAAACAGACATCTTCATTTTATCTCAGTTAACATTTTGTGTGTATTCAGGCTGAAGACCAACTATATAATTCAGATTCGTTTTGAAATGAGCTTTTAAATCATCTGAAAAAGCTGTACGCAAGTCCCCACATGGAATACATCCCTTTTCTTCCCCAATCAGGAAAGAATTGGTTAAAACAACAAAAATCATGTAATTGAGAACAATTAAGCAGGTACCTTCTGCAACTTCTCAGCGGGGGAAAGAGATTCTCCTACACTTTGAGCTGCCAAAGGCTGTGAAGTTGTGATCAAAGACATGATAATATTAAAAAAAAAATAAAAAGAGAGAAGCTGGACAGCAACCCAATGGCACCCCCCCTTCTTTCTCAGGAGTCCTCAGAGGTACAAAGCTTAGCAGCGAGGATGAAGCCAGCCATCCTCGAGCGCTGCAATTCCCTCCTCCACATCCTTTCGGTCCTCTGCCTTATCCTTGCAGAACACTCACGAGAGGTGCCGGCGCAGGCTGTAGGGCGGCAACCACAGAGTTTCTTACATTCTCACTTATACTTTTATTGTCATGCCAATGAGCTAGTTTATCACGGATAATAATTTTAAGAGCTGTTTGACTCGATGAACAAGATAAACGGAGCTCAAGTGAGATGTATCTCATTGTCAGAGACCGCAACCTTTGCAAGTGCAGAGAAGTGAGCTCTGACATCAACTTCAGAAAAATCCCAGCCTAGGAAGACCTGCACAGCTCCGTGTCACTCTGCAAAACAGCTTCAAATTTTAAAAAAAGCTGTATCAACCTTTGCAAGTGCGGAGAAGTGAGCTCTGACATCGACTTCAGAAAAATCCCAGCCTAGGAAGACCTGCACAGCTCCGTGTCACTCTGCAAAACAGCTTCAAATTTTAAAAAAAGCTGTATCCCCGTGACTGTTCTGCAGAAGAACAGAGTACTTTCTCCGCTCTAACACATCAGTTATTCTAACAACACTTAAAGTGCATTTTGCAGGTTTGATGATCTACCTATTGCTTAATAAGACGAGAAGGGTTTTAAGGAAACAACAGCAAATCCACTGTTGCAACTCCAGAAGCGCAATGTAAAAAGGACTAAGCGCAGAACTGCTTTATTGCTTCAGTATATTTTTATGTTGCTTCAGCTCAGTATCAAACCACACTTCACTGAAGGAGGACTTGACAGGGATTGCCAGCGCTCTTCAGCCTGGTTCAGCGCTGAGAAGAGTTGAGTTCATTTTCAAATATGAGATGGCTTTCACATTTGCACTAAGTTGAATCAAGTATTCCATGAAAGCAAATCATACTGATTAAGGAACAGGTTTTGTTTCTCATTAGAAATTCACCTTTAAATTAGTGGAAGTTCTAGGCATGGGAAAGATGTAGCAGAAAGACTGGAACCTCACAGCAGCCAGCTTTGTATACAGACAGCGTCTGTATACAAACTGCCTCCCCGCCTTCGTGCCCCGACTCACAGTGCAACTCCTTCGTGCTTCAAGAGCAGCAATGGGTGACACGCCGCTGGCCGGCACTACTGACCACATCCGCTCCCACAGCAGAATTATTAGGTGCAAACACTGCCAGGGCTTTTCTGGTACCAGTCTTTGTCCCTCCAGTCTCCTCTTTGTCCCAGCTCAGCTGCAACACATACAGGAAAGGGTTTGCAGGGCAAACTCTCCTCTGGTGAACAGCGTAGCCCACACGATGCACTAAGACGTGCGTAGGAGGGAGAGTGGGACCTTACAAAAAGTCTCTTCAGTAACAGTCATCCAGGAGTAGTATGGAAATCTAATTAGTTGATTGCAACAATCTAAACAGCATCGTTTGATATCTTCACAGCAGTTCTTGGATAGTGAGACTTTAGAAAGAGAAATCCTATCTTTTCTCAAACCCAACGCAGCTGGGGGACAGGGCTTCTCCGTATTCCATTTTAGGCCAACTCATGAAAGCTTCAATGTCGCTTAGCCAGCAAAGCACAAGTTAATTCAGCTTCTATATCCCCAAAGCCTGTAATTCTCTAGTCTAGCCTTCATGAAGAGCAAGTAAAAACATTTCAAATACAAGGTGAAAATCCATATAATCATCTCTGCGCACGCTTGAGTGGGAAGGACGCTGCTCCAGAAGACACCGTGGAGTGCACAGTCCCCTCCCGGGCACCAGAAGGACAACCAGAAGGAAGGAAGTACCTACAAGGTTATGGGATAAAAATAAGTCTGGGAAGTGACATGGGGGTTCACCATGATGCTATGGACAAGCCAGTCATGAAGACACAGCCATCTCATGGCTGCACAGCACCGAAGTCAGAACAACTCCATGGGCTGTGAACACATCAAAGCAAACGTCCTCATTGGTGAGAGAAGGGGGACAGCAGCAACGCAGGGCATGAACAGAGGGAATGACAAGTGAAGTCCAAGAGCTCCCCAAGATGCAAGATGTTACGTGAGGTGCGACTGGAACCCAGAGAGGTCACCAGCCTCCAAATTCTCCATGTAATACTTACAAAGGTGTCCTCTAGGATGGTCCTACACTGCTGGCTTAGTCTTCCCACACAGACAATAACTTCTGGCCTTGAGGGAGGCCTCCTTATTTTTTCATTTACATTCTGCATTTAGTTGGAAATTTCTCCTTCCTCCTTGATCCCTCCAGCCCACATAATAATACAGGTGACTGAGAACAGTAGGTCACCAATTTGATTTTGCATTTTTATTACATTTGGGAGAAAACCTGCTGCAATAATCTCATTCTGTCTCATCAGCGCTCCAGTTCTTCAGTGTATTTTCTGGGTAAAACCCAAGCAGACAAATTGGCAGGGCGGTATTTCATGTAGTTCTTGGTCTTTATGGTTCATTCTCTCACTTAATTCATGTTTGCTGCCAGTTGCCAAGTTCCTAGATCAGGAGGGGGCAATTTACACACCTGCCTCATGTACCAGGATGGATGGCTTCACAACTGGAGCCACAGCATCAGACCAGCCCAAAGATGTAGAACTAAGATTTTTAGGAATAAATGGTTTCAAACACAGAATCAAAAAAAAAAAGAAATCAGAAAGGCCAGCAGAGAGCGGTTGATTTTACCAGCTCTGAAAACTTTGAAATAGTCCATTTAAAAGTTCCACCCCTGACAGCAACAGTCCAAAGAAGCTCCAAGAAAGGTACGCAGCAAATTTTTGCCCTGAACACTACCAATTTTACATTTGCTGAGCAAAAACCGTATGCCTATTTGTGTGCATTTCTGCAACTGCACTTTTCACTCATTAAGATGAGAAATTGCTTCTGTTATGCAATCTGTTACTATTCAGATAGCAAAACCTTGGGATGTCTGGTAGCAGGCTTGCTGGTTTGGGCTTTAGGAGGGTTTTGGGTTTTATTTCCCCCCTCTTCCTGTGAGAGGAAAGCTTTTCCCAAAGGATTTAAGCAATTTCATAAAACAAGTGTAAAAACAAAGACACTTTTGTTTAAGGACTGAAGTTTTTGTTTTGTTTTAAGGGGGATGGAGAGGGAAGGAAGAGAAAAATGACACTGATCATCTTTCAATTAAACAGGAAAATAAATGAGGTATCTCACTGCTAAAATAGAAACTTTGTGATAGCACAAACTTGTTATAATAAACAGGCCATCAGAAAAAAAACAGAATTTCTAAAGAAACAAATTTGTTACATTCACAAGCGAACAGCTCCAACCATTACACCAAAGATCAGAGGAAAACAACATTTTCACTCCAAATTCAAGTGCTTAATTCAAGAGAACATGAAATGTGTAGCTTTAAATACACAGAGATTTGAGGGATTCACTTCAGCCAGATCTTCTGAAGCTCGACCTAATTCGCATCATTTCACTTACCAAAACAAGACCCAACACTGCAACAGGAGCGACCCCCAAACTGGCACAGCAAATCTTGCAAGACAGGGACAACGCTAATAATAAATACAGGAAAAACTAATTAAAACAAAATCTTTCAGCAAAGCACACATGGAGGTCTTGCAGGAAATTCAAGCAAGCAGCCCTTCACATCCGCAGATGTTCCCCAGCATTTGTACAAACACACTGCAGAAAGCTCACACGCTGCAGGACCGGGATTCTAGTCGCTGGTTAGCAGCAGATATTAATGGAATTAAATGATTTATCATTAAGTCTCTACTTATCGTATCAAGTTTTATTATGTAGAGAGAAGTCCGACAGCCACAAGTGGTCTTCAGTGCGAAAATAACATCTATCCAAAAGGAGCAAAAGCAGTCCTCAAAGTCCTGTTCACAGTGTCTACCACTTAAATTCATTCAGGATTGTCGCTCTCGGCAATTACTATTCAAAAACTAACACACTGGGAGAACTCAACAGTAACATACTTCGCTAATATCCCAGCTCAGCAAGGCAAAACACCACAGATAATAACAATCCTGCCATTAAACACAACATTCGAGAGAAATCTGTTGCGTTTTAACTACTTGTACTTACATGACTAATTTACAGATGTTAAATTTGAATTTTCCTAAATGTAGTGAAGTGTGTGTATGCATGCGAGGTGACAAGATATTAAAAACTGGTCTAAAACCACTGGAGGTGGACAGGAGGAGAAATAAGTCTGTCAAATGGAGCACAGCACCATTACTTCGTATATATACAACACAAATAAAACATGTATTATTACCACCAGCTCAAAAACGCTCTAACTCAACCTACTACTTAAATGATTCTCCTCCACCCTAGTTTCAGCTGCATACATATACACACGAGAACCCGTTTTGTTCCTAGCGGCCCCCGACCTCCCAAATAGCCCCATGCACAGATTAACTTGTCAAATAGAGAAAGACAACAGACAAAGGTCAGAACAAATCCAAAGGTCTCTGTCCACTCATGAATTCAGGTAGTTAGTTAAAACAGACTAGTCTAATAACACGTAGAGGTACTGGACAAAGAGGAAGGCTCTGTTGCCAATGGTCCTTTCACAACAGAAGGATCCTTCTTCTGCTCCTATTTGCACAAAAACACACCACATGGAAATCCAAAAGTTAAACCACTGGGAGGCTGCAGAACAACCCTTCCTTCCCCATTCTTCTGTCCACAATTCTTCTCTTTTCCTTTGTTTTTAAACTGTGCAAGACACCGTGTAATTTACTCACACCTAAAAGGTTCTCCTGCAGTTTACTCTGAGGTTCTGCTTTGCTCCTTCCTTGCTGTAACCCTTCTTCATTCAAAGTGTGCTTGTCTAAACAGTGCAGCCCCAACCAGCTAAAAGATACCTCCCAGTTGCATCACAGCGATGAACAAAGCACGAGCTTTCCAACTTAATGCGGACCCAGGTTAACATGCATACTGAGCTCATGTGGCAGATACCGGCTTTTCTCCTTCACTTCCCTGTTTGCCAGTTTGTTCCTTCACTGCCTTTCCACAAGTCTTTTCTCAACAATATTTTCTCTCTTCTTTCACGTGTGCATGTTCCAGACTTTACTTCCATCTCTTACACCACTTGCTCCCACACATCTCTCTGCCTCCCAGTGTGACCATGCTCACCACATACACTCAGTTCCTTAACCTATAGACGAGGAGAATATTCCTTTCCACATGCTTGAGCTGCAGACAATACTGGATGCTGCTGTTATCTTCCCCGGCCAATAAAGTCTTAAAACATTTCCTCCCATTCCTTAATGCAGACTTTTCCAAGACCTCAAATTGTAACAGGAAATTATTGGAGTGATTTTGTTTTTAAAGAACACTGCAAAGCATCAGCAGACAAATGCTCTGCTCTCTGATCTCCTAGAGACTGCTTGAATTTAGGCTGAATCCCTCCTTTGTAAATCTGAAATAACTTTTCCACCTCATCCATTAATATTTGGAACTTGAAGGCTGTCAAGTGAAAGACACAATGCAAATGCAAAGCACAGCCCCAGTCTCATCTTTTTTAATGATACGCCCAGCACTCACATAAAGGAGCAATAGGAGCAAACGAAAAACCACAATAAGCGAATAGCCTAATAATACATGCTAAAAGCTACCAAGACAATAAATTCCATTTTCCCTGGGACTGTTAAATTATTCTTTTGATGGCTCAGAACAATCTCTTCCCATTTATTTCCTATGGGGGACGTTGACACATTGAGCTTATTACACAACTCCTCTTTAAAAGGAAAAAACACACCTGCATTTAAAGCAAACACCTAAAATTTAATCATTCAGATTTTTAATAAACTGTGCTGGAAAGGAGTTTGCAGCTGGATTCTCTCAGGAAGCGAGACACCTGCCTTACAAATTCAAAACAAATAGACATAAAGCAGTATCAAGACACTGATCTTGCTTTGATGTACAAACACACTCAAAGCACCTTATTTTTCCAACGATTCTTCTCAAGAGACATCCACACAGATGACATACATTCTTCGTCATTCCTGAAGGGTCATCTGGAAACTTCCAGAAGTCTGACCAGAGACACAAAGCCCAGCTTTAGGAGAGCTTATAGACAGACCCTGACACTAGAGCAAAGATCAAATTAAGCGAACGTGGTGTAGCCTCCAAACCACATACACCATCATTACACCTTCCACGAGGCACATGCCTCTTCACGAAGCCGCAGACAAGCACAAAAACTCCTGGCTGGGAGCTCGCACCTTGGGTCTTCAGCATTTCTGCACTTGACCCAGTGTGCAAGGCTCTGCATGAACCCCTCCTCGGGCAACGCTTCCCTACTCCTGCTCCCAGGAGCACAGTCCTCGAACAAGAGGATGTGGCCAGTGCCACGGAGCACTCCTAAGACCAAAGAGGGCGAGATCAGGTAGAGGACTGATGCTGGCACACAATCAACAGGAGAGCATAGTCCTTTGACTTATTTATGGGTTCAGGTCAGCCATCCTGACCTCCAGCCTGCACGTCCATTTACGCATTTTCTGTCCTGCACATACTAGTTTGTGGTTATCTTTAATATTTGAGAGTTATACTTGATTCTGCGCCATTATGAGCAAAAAAGAGGAGAAAAAGCAACAGCTACTAATGCCATAGATACGGCTTTTTTTTTTTTTTACTTGTTAGAAATTCCATTCACCATCAACTGACTGGACAACACATACTACCCAAAAATAACTATTTCTGCTCAACACCTCCTTCACTGAAGAGTTTTCTATTTCTGTTGATTAGCAGTGAAGATCAAAGCACAAGTGTTATGGTAGCCTGAGTTACCTGAACTGCCCGTTACCTTAACAGGCAAACTGACAAACTGGGACTAAGAGACATAGAGCTGGGAGGGCATCCATAACCTGGCAGTTAGGAAACTCATTTTGAATTCCACATGTACAATATTCTAACACTCATTCAACAAGCCATCAAACCATCCTCCTGTATGTCAAGTTTTTAATCCAAAATTACAGACGAGCCTTCAGTTTATGGCCGTGCCTCTTCTCCAAGAATTTGCCCCAGGGAATTTATAAGCAGCTGGTATCTCCCCTCTCTGCCATTACTAAGCTACATAAGCCAGAGAAGCTTAAGTCTTGGTCTCTCCTCTAACCCCAGCCTGTTCACGCCCCCATCATCTCTGCAGCCTGGATGTCCCTGTATGTGTTCCTCTAGAGTTCGGTATTTTCTGTACCCAAGTGATGACAACACTACACAGTATAACTCTCCCTATTGCCTTGCATAATAACTTGCCTCTCTCCACTGAGAAGCTCTCACCGAGGATTCACGTGGCTTTCATTTCATGCTCATCAAGCAGAGTCATCCCAGTTTGACTACGGCATTCAGGCCTTCTCCTCCAGGCCCGTTTTAAGGGGTAACCCGCCAGCTGATGGCAAACGTGTTGTTAACAATCACTCAGTAGACAACTTTGCTTTTAGAGCTATTTAACTTCCTCTCCTTCCTACTGCTTCAGTCATCACAGACATTCAGTTCTTCCTGTGCCATAATCCAATCCCGCTCGGTGCTGACTACGTTCCCCAGCTTTGCCGCATCAGCAGTTGTCTTTTGCATATAGTTATCTCAGCCAGCACAGTGAAGTAAAATGACCAGCCCCACCCCCCAGTGCCAAGCCAGAGCAGTATTCCTTTACCCATGCAGAGTCACAATTTCTCCTTCAGGAGACACCTCACCATTCTTTGGCCAAGCCTCACACTTCCCGCATCGTCATTGTTGCGCCCTCCACAGTGTATCCACACTGAACTGAAGCCTTTCTGCTCCTTCGGTCCAGGACACTCAGTATTTAACCAGCAACAGGACTCTAGTCTTCCACAACCTAATTGTGGTAAATTCATGTTGTATTTTATTCTGTGTTCCACTTATCTTTGTACACTTAATTACTATTTCCAGTCCAAATTTGTTCTAATTCCTTGATTACTATTGAGACCAGAACAAAATATGTGAAGATCTCATTCTCTTCTCCTTTTAAAATAAACACAAGTATACTTCTTTTGCCATATTGCTAGCACAACTGCTACACCCACCTCAAGAGATAACCACCAATCCTTGTTTTCTAACCTGGCTTCATTGCCCTGTGCCAACTCTCTCAGACCCCTGAAGCAGAGACCCTTGGCTTCCTTAGTTTGACCGTGTTAAATATGGAAGCAGCCACAAGACACTTATTCTGGTCATTTCTGTTTGGCACCCTATCTCTCTCCCACGTTCAAATCCCCATCCCGATCTAAAAACGGTTACAACTGCTAATTTTGGAGTCATTACACATTTTTCATCTACAGCCTGGCCCTCACAACATCACAGCTGAGTTCTCTACCTTTTTCCTCTTTGTCGTAAATATTTTCATGCTCCAGCTTTGGGCAATTCTCATGCTACCCCTGCGGTTTCTGTTCTCCAGTGACCAATCCTCTCCTTCACCTCCTTCCTCACAGGTTTTCCAGTAACTTCCACTATCTTATTCTCACAGCGAGGTCTGCAGGCTCACTTGGCAAGCTTTTCCTCCTCCTTAAAACACAGTCTCCGAGCAGCTGTTGTACCTTCCACTTCAGACAGCTGAAGCCTTTTCTTGTTAAACCTCTAACTCCTACAGGTCTCCAGCCCTGCGGACTTCACAGACTCATTCCTCTAACTTCTCAGAACTTGCCCTGCTAAAATAAAACTTCCTTGAAATAAAAACACTTCATAATTGACTTAGACCTATCCTTCAGTTTAATTTAAGATTATTAACTTGTGGCTAATCAACACAGGTGCTTAAGGCCTTGTGGAACAGAGCCGTAATCTCGCAGTTGAAAGCAAGACCTAGTGCTACCCACTAAGAGACCAGAGACATTCAAAGATACACCCTCTAGTTCTGAGCTCTGTAGACAAGAGCCTTCATTTACTCTGCATTCGACCCCAATTAATGAATAAAATCCACCCTATGATATATACATTTATACTGCCAACATAACTCTGTCGCCACTGAGAAACACCTTCCTCTTACACACTAGCACAGTAAACATGCTCTGTGGCTCTGAGCAATCAGAACACGCTTGCAAAGCCACGTTCTATCATTTGGCTCAATTTTGCCTCACTAAATCAACGATATCCCTCCAGATTTTGGAACATAATGTGAACATTTAACAGAAAACCACCTCCCGTACCAAGTGCCTCCAGCACCAATCTGAGATCTGACATCTCCAGCGTAGGCACCAAGCCTGTGAGGAGCAGCACCTCCCTGGGTGCTGCTGCTGAAGGACATGTAAAGAACTGCTCTAGCACAGCGACAGCAAAGGGTCTCCATAGGAATCTGGAACACACCACTTCCCTCTTAACATTTAAGCTCCTGATAATTTTCTTGATGTGGATGCACTGGCACAAGGGCAGTCTAGGCCTTCAGAGCCACAGAGTGCACTTGCTGGCAGATGCTATCGCTTCCATCAAGGCAGTAAATCACACTAACCACCGCACTCCTGGTATACCTGCACCTACCCGGCACCCACCTGCTACCTCCTGCTCAGAGGAGAAACCCAGTACTGCTACGAACCCGCACCAAACGGGGACCCTGCAGGGGCACACAGCTCTATCAGCTCCAACAGCCCCATGTCACCACAAGGGCTGCTGGTGGTCTCTGCACCCACCTCCCTTGGTGGCACATCTCCCCGGGGAGCACAGGCACATTGCTGGTGCCTTTTGCTCTCGTGACCAGTCTCACCAGCCCCAGCCAAGCGCTGAGCCACCCTCTGAAAGGAGGAGCAGGGCAATCCATTGTGCTAGTCACACAAGAGGCAATAAAGCGCCACCTTTTACTCCAGAAGTACTTAAAAGTGTTTTATCTTGTTAATTCTAGGTCAGCTGAGCGCATGTGTGGTGTGGATTACAGTGACCCCTTTAGAGCTCTCACCATTTTTAAATAAGTAGGACACTTCACATCAGACACCGGCCAAGCTGCGCACCTCCTGTACACCACGCACCGCGCCGAGAGCCACCAGCCTGACGGGCAGAACCAAGGACGCGCTGCTTAATAAAGCACAGCTCTTACAGGACCAAATGCGAAATAACTCACAAATGGCAAATCTCACCTAGCATCCTATTAAAACAATCCAGGTGTTTGTTTTTTTAAAAAACAAAAATTGAACTGCAGCAACTTTGCAGAGCCACCCAACAAATCGGATGCAGATTTACAAACACAGCAAATATTTACAGCCAACTGATAAAAAGGACAACGTTAAAGATAAAAGTTGCCTTGCTGCTTACAAAACACAATAGCGTTGTCATTTCGAGCACAAAGGGGATGCTTCATCCTTAGGTGTCCCAACGCAGTAACTGCAGACTTTGCATACAGGCAAGGCTCAACACACAAATGACCATAAAATTCAAGTTTAAAAAGGTAATACCGTGATCCCCTAGAAATGCCAGTGCCAGGTCTTTGAAAGTTTTAACCACCTTCTCCACCATATACACCAGACCCTAAGACATTAATAATTCCATCGCCTTCCCTTCTTTCCACAGATGCCTTGTCCGAGTGAGGAAAAAAAATACATGTCTAAGCAAATTACCTTTTGAATAAGCCTCCTCCCTTCTCCCAGCTAAAGTTTTCCCGAGGTCCGGGGAGCCCGCACTCGGGAGGCGCCCAGCCGCGGCAGGCCGGGCTCCGGGCGGGGCTGTGACAGATGCGGAGCAGCCCCCGGGGAG
>NW_010429991.1:0-2032 GCF_000710305.1 Buceros rhinoceros silvestris
GGTAATGCAAAAGTATTTTTGGAGTTTGGTGGCGGAGCGCAGGTAGAGGGGCCTCGCTGGGAAGGCAGCCCCGGTCCAACTTGTCGTGACGGCTGCTTTTACAAAGGGGACCTAGAGGTAAAGACTGAGTGACTTCTGAAGAACTTCAGTCCTTTCATGGCCGTGTCGGGAGCAAAGCTGAGAAATATTTTTTTTTCCTGTCTGACCCGCTGTTCCTCTCATGATCCCCTTCAGGAGGAAAAAAACACCCTCCAAACCCTAAGTAAATGGTAATACTGTTTATATGTATCAAATGCGTACAGAGATCTGACCCAGTACGGCTGTTCCTATGAGGCAGAGAAATAATCGTCTCTAGCAAAGTGATGAATAATATGAAATGACTTTTTTTTCTTTCTTTTCTTACTTTCCCCCCCCCTCCCCCCCCGGCTGCAAGCACATTAGGGATCAGGTAAGGTCAAAGTTTTCTATATCCTATGTCTTTCTCTCGAAGGTTTCTGGTCAGCTATATAAATAAGACAGTGAATAAGATGTATTGATTTAAAAAGAAACTAAAATTCGTTTTGGTGCTTAAAACAGCTTACTATGCAGAAAATTTATTGGGAAACCTAGAGATGGAAACGTTAACTACGACATTTAATCTTCGATGTAAAGGTTTTTGTTAGAGTGAGGGGGAAGATGGATATTGGTAATTTGTGTTTTACAATGACACAGACATTAAGAAGCAAAAACAGTTGTAAAGGGCCGAAAGATTTTATGAACCCACTGTCCTGAGCCGGCGTGTAGCAATGGGGAAAAGCTAAAAATGTATATTCTAAAAATATTGCCCAAATGACTAATGATACTTAAGACCGGTTTTACTGGCTAGTTCCAGATCTTATGCTAACAACTAAATCTAAGTAGGATGGCTACTGTTTTTTGAGATGTATTTCTATTCGTTAAACACGGCGGGACTTCCTGAGTAATTTTAAATTAGTTTGTAGGTTGTGCTTCTTTCGCCAGTGAGTTTACAAAGCGGATTTTAGTGAGCGTATACGACTCCTTGCATTAATTCGATAAGAACTCCCCATTTAATTCTGAGCAGTGCTTCAACGATACAGGGGATCCTTAAAATGTACAGCAAAAGAATAAAGTGCATGTACACGTAAGGATAGTTGGGTTTGGGTTTTTTGGGTTGGTTTTTTTTTGGGGGGGTGTCTTTGTTTGTTTGGTTTTGTTTGATTTTTTTCTTTTTAATAAAAGGATAGTTGGAATACTTAGAAAACTAAGCAAGGTATGAGATTGTCACTTCCAGCTCTTCTAGTGGATTTCACTGGAGTCCTTCTCGAGCAAGTAAATTTTCGGCACTTAATAACGTGCTAGAAGGCGACAAACTTAGACACACCTGGGGTCTGAAGGGAAGAGACTTTTTTGCTTCATATCAAAGGTGTTGCTGAAGTGGCTGAGATCATTTCAGTGTGTTACTGACCTAATAACGTGAGTCTAGGACACGGTTCTTTCCGAGATTCTCTCCGTGCTTTTGTTCCTTAAACTTTTTGTTTTCCGTGCTGCTGTTTCTCAGAGAAGCTCTTAAAAATTATTACCTTTTTCTCGAGCACCTTTTTGGTCTGGGCTTTTGCTCTGCGACTGTTTCTTTCTACTTAGAAACGCACTGTTGCTGGAGTGCACGAAGCTCCCCGTCCCCTGCATCTCTTTCCGCATTAGCTCACCGCAGAGGAAAAAAACCCAACCCAACAAGTGGATGACCGATGTGGAGCGTTTAGGTTAAATATGTGCGTCTATATACGAATTACACCTATAGATGTGTGCATCTGACGGTGTACGTAGGAGTTGATATGCCTGGCATTAGCTGGGGGAACAGACGTGGGCAGGAATGGGAAAACTCTTACTTTGAAAGAAGCATTGCCCGCCAGCCTGTTCCTCCGCTCTTTATTTTACACCGAGGAAATCTTTCCGCCTTTGTCCACCCGACGCTGTCCCGGCAGGACCCGGGCAGCGGTAGGACCCGGGCCGGCGGTGGGACACGGGCCGCGGC
>NW_010429992.1:0-4675 GCF_000710305.1 Buceros rhinoceros silvestris
CTCTCTCTCTCCCTGCTGCTGCTTCACTCCTCTTCAGGGAAACCAGCCTTGATGCTGCTTCACTCTTTGGGAGGCTGAGCTGCCAACGCCACTTAGCAGCGGGGTCCCCCGCGTCCCAGGGGCACCCCTGGCTCCCCACCACCCCTGCATACGCAAGCAGGACCCGACCCAGGGCTCCTCGCCCTCCCTCTGCCCTCACACACAAGACTGGGCTTTGTCTGACCGAGCACTCCCACGCTTCACCTCGTGTTTGGGTTGCAAATACTGCAGGGGAGATGTTTAACCCAAACAAGCTATCATATTCCTTGACTTTCAAATACGAAGGCAACTGCTATAATTAATTACCAGGGTATTTATTAAAAAACCTCAAATCTCAGCCATTAACTCCTTGGCAGCAAACTCTTGAAAAATCTCTAATTTTCGCTGGTGGCTTCCATCCAAATCAGCGCAGTTTAGAACAGCCTCTTTTCAAATCTGGTCTGAGTTTTCCTTCCGAGATCGTCTCCCCGGAGTCTGTCGATTCATTTCCAGCCTGGCTTTCCAGATAGCCAAAACCGGAAGCCGAGACTGGGACGAAGGGAAGCTATTAACCTGGATGTCAAACAAATGCAACCCTAATCTCTTCCAAATGTAGCCAAGTGGAGATAAAGAAGAGCGAGCGACCCTACTGGCATGATCCTTCACTTCCAATGGAAAAGGAGTGTTTCTACAGAGCATGAAAAACAATTGTTTAATATCCAAGCAAACTTTGGTCAGCTGTTGGGTTTGGTTTAAGACGACACTTTTCTCAGCCTGATGGGCTGCCCCTCGCTGTGTTTTGGGGCCACTGCACCTGTGGCCTAGCTCTAAGTGTAGTATGATCCAAGAGGGAGCAGCATCCTCATGCCCCAGCCTCACCATCCGAGCCACACCCTGCCCTGGGCGTATCCAGGAGCATGCTGACTTCTCTGTACCCTGCGGAGGTGATTTCTCAGAATGGCTTCGTTTGTTTAGCTCATCAGGAAGCTTTTCTTTCTGGTCTCCCACTAGGTCTCCAGCAGCACCCACCGGGCAGGATTCACGAGGCTACTGAAAGCAGTGGAGCCCTGCCAGGGATAATTTTGGTTGACTCTGCACTAGTCTGCCTCATGAGGTCAGGTCTGTAGGTAGACGACAACAGAGGAGTTCATTATATGTGTATAATTAAAGCTGTTAGCTACAGCCTGGCTTTTTCACTGTGAAATAAAAAGCGTAGTTGGCCCCTGGACACTTAGGAACAATCACTGCAGCTGGAAAGCCAGCCTCTGCGTGGGAGAGGGTGAAACAAGTACACGCTCACCTACCTCTGCAACAATTAAAAATGGATGGCAGAGGTATTTCTGATAGCAGGGGAAAAAAAACCCCAACCTGCAGGACAGGGCTCAGCGAAGAGTCTGCATCCAGCACATGCGCTACTGGGCCATGAGTTGCAGATTGTACAAATGTCCTGAAACAGGACAGGGTACGCGGAGAGGACCAAGACACTGGTCGCAGACTGGACCTGAAGGTAAAAGGGAGCTTGCATAAATCAAAGAGGTTGAGTTTTGTGCTAGAGCTGGTGGTGCCCTCTCCTGCCCCTTGGCACTGCTGGGAATGGCAGCCAGGGAAGGACAGACAGCGAGGGAAAACAGCCAGCCAAGGCTGAGGCTGCTGACCCACACGCAGAGGCTGACACTACCCTCTGCTGGGGACTGAGCGTGGAGCGTCTCCAGCTTTGCTCTATGTGCTTCTTGCCTGAGAGGTGGCTGAGGGCACGAGGAGATGAGTACCAGGAGGAACGTTATGTCTCTTCATCCCCAAATGTCTCAGGAACTACGTAGATACGAGGAGACTGGCAGGCAGCCACCACAGCCCGGTCCCTTGCAGAGGGGGTGTGAGAGGGTACGTGGCCGGTGGAGCAGCGGATGCTTTGAGAACATCACAGTCCAGCATGGAATAGCCAAAACAGGTTGCTAAAAGATGTAGAGACACGGTGCTGAGGGACATGGCTTTGTGCTGACCTGGCTGTGCTGGGTTCATGGTTGGACTCGATGATCTTAAAGGTCTTTTCCAACCCAAATGATTCTGTGATTTGAAGGAAGGCAGGAAAGGAGAAAACTTAAATGCACAACATGTGCAAGGACTCGTACCTTACAAATGAACCAAAACTTACCTGGGAAATGGCCACACTTCACAGCAAAGTATATTTCCTGTATTTCCCTGGTAGAGCTGCTGGGAGAAGAGCTGACTCCCCAGTCAGCACGAGCAGAGAAGCGGCCGCCACACTGCCTCTCTGGAGCACCCATCTGAAAATATCCCTTAAACACCAGAGCCAGGGCCCTACGGCCAATAAATCCCCATTTCCCAGCCAGCCAGTGTCTATGGATTGCCATTGCCACCTTCTGGATCAGACCAAGTGTGCACCAGCCTGTCCCAAACCCGCTGCTGCCTGCCAGCAGCCCAGCGGACACCCATCCCCAGCCAGAGCCAGGGTCCCCAGCACAGGAGCTGTCACCGCTGCTGTCACAGCAGTGCTGGGGCACCAGCAGCAGCTGCCAGCAGTCCCCAGTGCAGCCTACGTGCCATTTCCATCACACCCAGTCTCCTTTCACCAACTATTCTAGGAAACCTGTGCAAGCCGCAGCTCGGCAAACATGCCACTGAGCAGCAGCTCTCACTCCTCATCAGCAAGGGACAGACCCCACAGCTATTAGGTGCTGCCATACCGAGCTGCTAACACTCACTGGGTACAGACCATAATTCTCTGTCTGGCTCATCTGCTGTAAACACCTGATCTACCTGCCCAGACAACCTGTACCCTGGAACAGTCATTGCAATTATCCTTCTGCTAACGGCCCCACGCTCCTGCCAGGAGAGCTCAGGTCTCCCCCTGCCCCCTGGCACGCTGTCTCCCAGAGCTGACAATGAGGTTAGTGCTGCGCCGGGAGAAGGGAGTACAGGAAGATGAACCCAGCGCAGCTCAGCGCTAGCAGGAGGAATGAACTGGATTCCCTTCTCATACTGGCGCAACAGGAGCAGTCAGCCACACACATTCTTTGTTTAGCCTGGGAAAAGGCAGCTCCTGAAGGTGCAACTCCACTCAACCCAGGTACCAAGGCGGTGGAGCTGGCGCTTCCCTGGGCATTTCTCTGAGGCTCATCTATGGGGCCCGTGATGCCCCACTTGTGCAGTATACAAACAAGATCCTCTTCCCACCACCCCAACAGCCTTCCCATCGACATCTAATAGACCCAAAGTGTATCGCAGTCCTGCAGAGCTGAGCGAGGGGGAAAATTGCCCAGCCCAGCTCCAGCCTGCAGCTGTGTCTCCCAGCAGGGGTACGGCCAGAGGCAGCTTGCGGGGAAAGCAAGCAGACATGGAGATTTCCTTGGAGGAAGGAGGAGAGGAACTAACCACTGGGTGGGCAACACTGGAGTTTCACCTCATCCGTTCCACTGCTGCTGCTTATTGGGGAAGGGTCCTGCTGGCAGAGGTCTTGGGGACTCACAGAAGGGCCAAGCAGACAGCCAGAGACAGCTGTTGGCTTTCAGACATCTGCACTTTCCAGTCCTTCTTCTCGCCTTTTCTTGGTGACGTAACCATTCCACTCACCAGCTTCTCCTGCTATGCTCTGAGTTTGATGATAACAGAACCAGTAAATTTTCAGAGAAGACCAAGACACCTCACACGTGCCAGAAAACTAACTCTGGTTCTACTAAATGATTTTGCTCAGCAGCTTCCACCAGGTGGGGCCTGGGCTGGCTTCGCCGTGGCAGATTAAGAGGCAAAGTCAGGACATTTCTGACAGTGAACATTTTAATAGTGTATTCATTCTTCTTGGCTTATTCCTTTCTTCCCCCTTCTTTGTGTTTGGTCTAAATCTTCTGGGAACAGGGAATCATAGCGCACCTTCTGTGCCACGGGAGTAAACCACCGTCTCTTGTTTGGGTCTGTGAAGGCCAAGTGGAACAGCAGCAGCGCCTCGAGTAGCCCTGCCACAGATAAGTGCATCAAGTCCTTGACAGGAGATTAGATGGTGCTGCATTCACAGGAGATAAGAAGATTGAGAGCTTAAATTTAGCATCATGAGGAAAAGAATAAGCCCCACAGCTCTCTTCAAAATGTATTTGTCACTGTGCTTGCCAGGGGACAGCCAGGCTGAGGAGACACTGGAGCAGACGGTGGTGACGAGTAGAGGTAGAGGAGGTGCTGCTCAGCCACGCTCCGTTTCCACACAGCCCACCCTATAGACAGGCAGCTCACCCTATAGACAGGCAGCTCACCCTATAGATCCACAGCTCACCCTATAGATCCACAGCTCACCCTATAGACACAGCTCACCCTATAGACAGGCAGCTCACCCTATAGATACAGCTCACCCTCAAGACACAGCTCACCCTATAGACAGGCAGCTCACCCTATAGATCCACAGCTCACCCTATAGATCCACAGCTCACCCTATAGACACAGCTCACACTACAGATACGCAGCTGACGCTATAGATGTTCCCGGTGACTGTCACAGTGCTGGTCGCATGAGGCTCGGCACACATCAGGGTGTCACCTCCCTGCCTCCAGCCCACGGCCAGGCGGTCCCCGGGGAGCCTGAGACTAGAGAAGGGCTCTGAGGGGTATTCGCACCCTCCCGGTACGAACGGCTGCCACGCCAGTCACCCACC
>NW_010429993.1:0-266 GCF_000710305.1 Buceros rhinoceros silvestris
CCAGCCCCTGCTCCACATTCTCCCATCCCTTCCCCGTGTCCTTCAGACCCTCCTCCATGTCCTCCAGCCCCTTCCCCATGTTCCCAGAGCCTCCTCCTTGTTCTCCAGCCCCTTCTCTGGACACACTCCAGCCCCTCAACGTCCTTCTTGGACTGAAGGACCCAGGGTGTGAGCCGCCGCTTCCTTCTCCCTGCAGAACCCAAAAGCCACCTCCTGAACCCCCTTTTTCCTGCCCCAATGGAACCTTGGACCCCACAGCCCACACC
>NW_010429993.1:534-1083 GCF_000710305.1 Buceros rhinoceros silvestris
GCGTCATCAGGGTGGCCACACCACTGCCGGGAGCAGGAGGCCACGTGCTCTTGGGGTGCCACCACCCCGTGGCACCCGCCGAAGGGTCCCGACGGATCTGCCAGCAGCTGGCAGGGCCCCTTTTTGGCGTCGGAGCAGATGGGTGGCAGCGGGTCGTGGATGCAGGAGGGGGCGGGGGTGGCCCCCGCCTTGATGTCGTCATCAGCATCACCGTTGAAGTCGCCACAGAGGCCATGGGTGTGGCCCCGGTAGGTGCGGGGGAGGGTGACGAGGATGTAGGTGTCACCATCGAAGAGGAGCTTGAAGCCACCCTGGGCCAGCAGCACCCGGTGGGTGCCCTCCTGGGAAAGGGTCAGGGCGCCCTCGGCCAGTGCCAGCGGCAGGAGGTGCCGCTCGCCGTCCACCTGCGGGGATGGAGGGACAAGAGGGATGACGGTGGGGGGACAACCCACAAGAGGTGGTGGGGACACCCCGGACCCGGGGTCCTGGTAGGTGCCCCAAGGTCACGTCTGCACCCCAAAGCAGGGTCTCCCCTCCCCCCAAACTCTG
>NW_010429994.1:0-295 GCF_000710305.1 Buceros rhinoceros silvestris
GCCGGCTGCCCCGCAGAGCCCAGGCGCGGTCCCAGCCCCATGCAGGTTCTCCCCCGTGGCAGTGGGAGCAGAGCAGTGGGTTCCCCCTCCCTGGGCAGCAGCTCTGTGCTGTGCAGAGCACCAGCACCACTCGATTCACACTCCTGCGCTGCAGCTGTCCATAGGAAACACTTTTCCTACCTCAGTCTGTTACTGGAAATAGTTCCAAGAGTGGCAGTGTCGAAACTCGGGGGAGCCACGAAGGGGAATGGTTAAATGCAGTGGCGAGGATGGGAAAAATGGAGGTTAAAGCTGC
>NW_010429994.1:486-4604 GCF_000710305.1 Buceros rhinoceros silvestris
ATATCTGAATGCTCAGAAGAACCTTCCTGGCGCCTTGGCGAAGCTCTAGCCGTGGGCTCCTCAGACAGCATGTCCGCTCTGCGTGTCATCCCATGCGGCTTTGCTGGCCTGCAGAGCACTGAAAATTTGGCCCTTCACATCTAACGGACGTGATTTTTCACCGGCTGCCAAAGCCGCGATTAAAGCTGGCGCGGGAACTAAGCCGGCGTCTGACACAGAGCTGCCCGGTACTTCTCGTGTTGTGAAGGGCCGATGCTGAGGGCTCGGGAGAAAATGTGGGGTAAAGATGTGCTTCCTCCTCTTCTCCCTGTGCACTTTGACGCTGCAGGATTGTGCCAGGGCAGAGCGAGGGGGTTTTGCCCTTGGCGACTTCCCTTGGGGAACAGTTGTGCGCACCTCTCAAACTCCATGTCATGTAGGCAGCTCCCTCTGTGCTGGCACCACCGGGGGTGCAGATGCGGGCACAGAACAGCCATGTTTCCTTTGATACAGTCATAACTGTCCGGTGTTTCTGCTGTGTGTGTTTCGTTTCCAGGGCTACTTACCGGAAAGCAAATTCAATCGCATCCTCACCGAGCCCGTGCTCCGAGATGCCGGGCCCCGCCGGCGGGGGAGAAGGCCCCGAAGCGAACTCATTAAAGGCCCCGGTGTCGTAGCAGATTCTTCTTCTGGGATGGGACCATTGTTCATGAACGGACTGATCGCTGGGATGGATCTAGTAGGACTTCAGAACATGAGGAACATGCAAGGGATCCCCCTGACTGGGCTGGTCGGGTTCCCCGCTGGGTTCGCAGCGGTGCCCGCCGGCGAGGACGTGAAAAGCACCCTGAGTATGTTGCCCATGATGCTGCCAGGCATGGCTACCGTTCCGCAGATGTTTGGCGTCGGAGGACTTCTCAACCCTCCCATGACAACAACTTGTACTGCGACTGCTCCGACTTCGTTAACAAACACAACAAAAGGTGGTACGGCCAGCGCCGAGAAAGCTGCAGAGGACAAACAGAGCAGCCAGGACGGGAAAAAAGAAACTCTCTCGGAGGAGAAGCCTGGTCCTAGTTCATTTTCTAATCAGACAGAATCCGCAATAACTACCAGTGGTCCTGTAGCTTTTAACCCGTTCCTTATCCCTGGGATGTCTCCTGGACTGATCTACCCCTCCATGTTTCTTTCCCCCGGCATCGGCATGGCGCTGCCCGGCATACAGCAGAGCCGGCACGCGGAGGCAGCCGGCCTGGAAAGCCAGAAGCGGAAGAGGAAGAAAGCGAAAGGGGAGTCGGCAAACCCGGAGCCAGAAACTGTCTCGCTGCCGGAGAAAGAAGCTGCAAACAGTCCGAGCTGTGCGGAGCAAACGCCGCCCTCGTCGGCAGAGAAGGTGCAGGACCGACCGGCTGCGGAGGAGCGCGAAGGTGCTCACGACACCAATTAGAACTTTGGTTTCGTTAAAAAAAAACACAAAAGATTGTGGCTTGTGAGTTTCTTTATCCCATAAACTCTTTGTTACTGACCCTCCCGCCCTGCTCCGCCGTCATAAACCTGTGTTTCCATCAGTAATATCACCTACCTGGTTCCTGTCGGAAGAAATTCTGGTGACATGCTCCATGTTGATAGTTGCAGGGTCTTGCCACTTTATTAGATGAACAGTGTTGTCTAGCTCGTGTGGGAGGCACCGATTCTCATTCTGTTTTTCCAGTCGCTCATCCCAGCCGACGATAGCAAATCCAGTACTCGGTCACCCCCCAAACTGCTCACTCCTTCGAGAGGAAAAAGCAGCAAAATCCCGAGAGCGAAGGAGAAGCCTGTGCCCCTTGGTCTCCAGGCAGACAAGGGTGTTTCTGTCCGCAGCGACACTGAACGAAAAAGCCTGTGTTTGGGGGTAAAAAGCACAGCTATAGTAAGTGCTAATGTGTATTTTTGATTTAAAGTATCTCCCTATTTTATCATGGTTACTAGAGTAGTAGTATAGACAGAAGTATATAACTAATGATTGAAAACACATATATTCATTTCTTTGAAAGGAAAAGGCGTACCTGGTAGTGACACGATTCCTTCATCACCCACCGCCGAGGTCTGCAGACAAACTGCCGCCAGTGCAAACGTCACACAGACTTTCTTTTGTATTTTTTAAAACCAAAGTTTGGTTTTACGTTACATGGAGTTCCGTTGCCCTTTCCTCAGTAGTTACCAGAACTTTTCAGCTCGAGCTGGGAAGGTTTTGCACATCTTGCATGGCTGTTTCGGGATTCCTGTACCCGCAGCTACCAGCTGTACTCGCTCCGCTGGCCCCCAGCTCTCCCCCGTGGCGCTAGTTCTCGTCATGGCGTTAGAGGGGCTGTGAAGGAGGGTTCTCCCGCCGTGAACAGGCTGCGCTGGTTTTAATGCTCTTACGTGAACACTGAGGCTTTTTGAGTGTCTGTCTTTTCCACTCCTTCCCCCAGAAGCGACGTCCTTGCAGCCAACCGGGAAAGGCTGTGGGCCAGCTTTCCTGCTCGGGGCGTCCTCGACGGACCGCCGAGGCTTCCAGCGCCTGCGTTTCTTCTTTCCCAGCGTCAGACTGTGAAGAGATGGCCGTGGCTGCTTCTGTCCATTCCGTTGGCTGTTGAACAGTGTTTCCAAGTCCCCCCTCACTGGCAAATGATTCCAGCGTTTGCGTTTTAAACGGGCAGGGTTCGACGCCGCCAGCCCCCGCGGCTCCGGGTACGGAGGCTCCTCCACAGGCAGCTCCTCTCACCTCTCCTTCCCCCGCTCCTCCTTGCGTTTTGCTTTCGCTCGGGCTCCTTCTTACTTGCAGCTCACGGCTGAGACTTGAACTGACCCCTCGGTGGTGCCGCGGTGAGAGAGAGGCAGGCTGGGGAGGGGGGAGCGCTGGTCATCGGTTTCACCTTCGGTTGTCACAATTTACTGTATTTTTTACTTATTTTCTGTTACAGTTTTGCTAATTTATCAGATGGTCCAAATGTTTTGACATAACTATTTCAGTTCGCATTATTTATTTATGATGCTTTTTGTCATTGTCTTTTATACATTTGGGAGTATAAATTATGTACATGTTAAAATTAGCATCTCAAAGAAGTCTGTTACCCATAGTCTAGAAAGCATTTGGTTTATATTTTCATGGAATTTATTCCCAGTTTACTGGATTGGATGATTTTTTTTTAAGTATGTAACCAATCATAATGCACCGCCCCATAATTAAATGTGTTCTATTTAATAACGTCCTTGTAGCATAGATACTGTATCGCTATCGACAGATTTCTTAGAAATGCTGCTATCTCTATTTAACTAACATTTTGTTCAGTTTTGCCTCCAGTGGAAGCAGAAGGGGTTTTTTCAGCTGTTAAATCCAAAATCAATATAATTTATTTATGTAAAAAGAAAAAAAAATCACGATTGATATATTTTTGAACCTTTTAAGTACTAACTTTCTTTTTATTCAGTAGAAGAACATGTACTTGCCCTAAATCCTTAAAATACAAACGCTATAAAACTTCACCTCTCTCCCAAGCCTTACTGTGACCGGCTGCAGGAGCGTGTCCGGAGCCCAGCTCTGGGGACGGGAGGGGTTTCCCGGGTGACACGCGGACGGAGCAGGGTTCGCAGTGAACTTTCTTTAAGTGGCCAGCATGCTCTCTACCTTGTTCTTCCCGATCGACATGTATGCTACGTCTCTGGGTGTTTAGGCTTCTCCCCGACCGCTACTTTGTGACCCTTTTGCAACCCGGTATACTCTGTGGATTATTTAAACTGTAAGGCGTAAGTGGCTTCTTCTTATTTCCCATCATATCCAAAACAAACGCCAGACTTTCACCCCTTCTCATGGCTGCTGACACAAACATACATCCTTCACCAAACGTGCTACGAAATAAACTGTCTGTGCTCTTGAACATGGATAAAAAGAAAAAGATTTAAAAGTCAGATTTTTATTTTTTTAATTTAGTGACTAGATGATGCTTATCTTTCAGACTTGGCAGAGCCTTGCTACAGATGTATATACTCTTTTTCAGCAAATATATGTGAATGTTTAATTCACCTGACTCAGTGATACACGTTACTTGCCTTTTTCTCAGCACAACCCGTTGAGAAGCTGTTGAAGCCGGCGGATTTCTCCCGTCTCCAGGGCT
>NW_010429995.1:0-261 GCF_000710305.1 Buceros rhinoceros silvestris
GTCCTACGTCATCGTGGCACGGCACCTGCCCAGGAGCCCCAGTGTCTGCCCGGAGCCAGCGCCGGTGCGGGTGCTGTGGTCAGGGTGGCAGTGGGAGGGGTTGGTGAGGACCACGGTGCCCCTGGCAGCTGGTCAAGGCCCTGCCCGGGCATCCCTGGGGACAGACGCACCCAAGCGAGCGGGCGCAGAGGTTGGCTGTGCCAGCCGCCCCCCTGGGAAAAGCCCTGCAGTGTGGACAGCCAGCTCCAAGCCCGGGAGGGG